>NC_067422.1:42290177-42357255 GCF_009764475.1 Pristis pectinata | reverse complement strand
TGAACAGTGCACCCACTAGACCTCTTTACCGGACCTCTTTACCTCTGCTTCTCACCTGTTCGTTGAGTCGTTGGACAGGGACTTACCTGGAACAGCAACAAAAGCGAGGATGGGATAGTAGACGGGCTGAATTGCCCGGAGTAAATAAGTGATCCGATCGTCTACTGTTATCCAAGGAACATCAGATAAAATGTCAGGAAGAGTGAATACACCCCGACCCATCACTGCAACATCCCACTCTCCTGTTGCCAGATCCCGATCCATTCCTGTAACACCTCACCCCAGCGTTTCCAGATTCCAATCGGTGACCAGAACTTCACATTCTACTATTTACAGATTTCATCCGTTCATGTAACATCCCAAACTATTGTTCTCAGCTCTCGAATTATCTTCTTCCTCTGTGGAGCTGCTGATCTCTGTCAGTGATGGAGGGGCTGCTCTCACTGACACAATTGTCGTCCCGAAATCAATTGCGCTATCCGTCCGCTGTAAATAACACAGAGCCACGAGGTCGATTCGAACAAATACCTTTATTAGCATTGCACCGCTAGGAGAATTCTCTTTAGCACTCACTAAGAGTCGCTCCCGAGTTCTCCCAGTACAAAGGGGTAGACAGAGATTTATACAGGTATTGTCACGCACACTTTAATGAGTCAGGTGCCGGAGTTTTTGGTTGAGCAGGAAACGGACAAAGGGCTACTGCAGATGGACAAAGAGCAGCCTCACACCACAGGTTCAGCTAATCATTTTGCAATCGGGTGAGACAAAGGCAGGTATCACCTTCATTGTTTGAGACAGCCTTCCCATTTCCCGTTAAGATTGACCATCATCTCCATAGTCAAGCATAATGGGAATCCAATTAAGTTCCAGACACAGCAATTACCACACAGCACCCAGCCCAGGAGAACAGTGGTGTGGCTGTTCTGGCCTGAAGGACACTTTTTAAATCAGTATTTCCAGCAGCCATAATTCTCATCCGTCTTAAGATATCAATACAGTTCTAGTTTATTAATCCTACACCTCCTCATTGCCCCCTTTTTATCATTTCATGATAAACTAGAGCGGCGCTGAGAACGGGGCCGAGAGATTATTAATAAGGACCTTGCAACAAGTATTTAGACAGTCCAGCACCACACAGCATACTATTATAATCACGATTAGTCCCACAGCTCCATACAGCAGGTATGATGCCCACGATCCTCCTAGCAGCCACCCCAACCAACTTGACCCTCCTGTAAATCCCAGTCGAAAGCTATCTACTTGCGTCTGAATGTCCTGAATGGCATGGGAGATGTTGTAGGACTCGTCTCTCATGTTGGTGATGCATTTGTCCCCAACTATAGCACATACTCCTCCTTGCTGAGCCAACTGGTAGTCCACAGCATTCCGGGTCTGCTGGGTATAAAGACGAAGCTCTGCCAGTTGCCGGTTCACTGCCTTCAGGCCCTCCATAGTACTGTTTTCCAGTGCAGCCAAACCACAAATAAGGTAGTTCCGGTTTTTTGCGGCTATAGTTCCTGCCGAACTCCCAGAGAGAGAGTACTCAGGAATCCATAGCCTAACGATGCTAAGGGAGATCCCAATGACATAGGATCCTTCCAATCCTCACAGAACTCCTCACTAACTGACCGCACCACAAGTCTTCGTCGGACATGAGCCTTCTGGGGGCAGGGGACCGTGACCGGCCCGATCGTTCCTATTGCAAAGCAGGCTGGCAGAGTGGGGGTGGTTGTGGTGTAAGTGCCATTATGAGGAACACATAACCTTCCTTAGCCCGGTAGCAGGTTACATTACCCGATTGCCGTGGACTGGGCATTTGAGAATACCAAGAGATCCCAGCAACATTTCTCCCATGCTCCCTCAGGTAATTCTCCCTGGTTAGCCATTCGAAGGAGACATTAGACAATCTCACGAGGGTCCCCTTCCCTTCTCGACAAACCCATCGCTCTCCTGCAAGTAACGTAGCACACCTGGTGGCAGCGCACTCCAGCTAAACCATCCCCCTTTAATCCCGCAATACCTCTCTGTACAGGTAGTGGCGGCACCTGCTATCGTATGCTGTACAATTGCTAGCCCACAACCCCACCCTATGCCGGTGAAGCAGTGGGAGAAGGACTGGTGGTGGGCTGTACTACTAGGTCCTGTTACTGTTTCTTGCAAGCATTTACCCGGCAGCACCCTCCTGTAAGTTCCCATCTGTCCAACACACTTTGTTTTTGAAAATTCATACTTTAAAAGGCCTTCCACTGACTCTGCCAAGGGGTAACAAACGGTTCGATTCCCATGTAGCTGCATATGTATTTTGTAAAACAAATTATCCTCTGACGCCCACACAAGAGTACTGGTAATGGTGAGGAGTCCGAATTTAAAAGGTATTAGCTTTCCTCCAGTGGCCATCGTTTGCAGTCAATCAGATGAATCCAACGTTCCTGACCTTTTACTTTCACAGCTGTCGGTATTCGGAGTAATATCTGGAAGGGGCCTTTCCACCGAGGTCCCAGTTTAGGGCGCTCCCAATCCCGTATCAGTACTGAGTCTCCAATTTCCAGGTCAGGCAATTCCGTGTTCTGCCCTTCAGGAGGTAACAAAGAATCAGGTATACATACTTGACCGACTGCAGTAACCCATAGGCCATGTAGCGCAGAGTGCGTACACCCGTGCGCCTTCCAAATTTGTTTTTCTGAGTCAGGGGCGTTCCCCTGTAACTGCTGCACAGTGACCATGTCTGGGGTGCCCGGCGTTGCTATGTTTGGCTTGCAAACAACTGCTTGTTTTCCATAGTGGAAACGGTTTTAGACCCCTGGCGTGCTGCCAATTTCGCTTCTATATCTGCCCTGTTATTGCCCTGGGTTATTGGGGAGGCATCTGAAAGGTGAGCGGAGCATTTAATGATGGCCAATTTGTATGGGAGGAGGATGGCTTGGAGAGGTTCTTTACATAAACTGCATTCTGTATGGGGCTACCTGCAGAGCTCAGAAATCCCCCGTGTGCCCAGATTTGGCCAAAATCATGAGCAACTACAAAAGCATAGCGGGAGTCAGTGAAGACATTAGCTACTTTGTCCTTGTCTAAAATGCAAGCTCGGGTCAGGGCAAAGAGTTCTGCTTTTTGGGCAGAGACTGGGGGCTGCAGAGATGCCGATTCACACTCTGGGAGTCGTTAACCACAGCATAGCCGCTAAGGCGGATGCCCTGTTCAGAAATGTAGGAACTACCGTCGACGTACAGGTTTAAATCGGCTGACTGGATGGCCTTATCTGAAAGGTCCGGGCGGGTTGCAGTTAAAAAGTGGTTACGCATTAGACAGTCATGAGGTGGGTCCGCAAGATCCTCAGGTGGGGCCTCTAGGAAGGTGGCAGGATTAATAGTCGTACAGTAAGCAAATGTGAGGAGTGGGTTATTCAGGAGTGCTACCTCGTATCTGTTTAAGCGGGTCTGGGTAAGATGTTCTGGCTGGTGAGAAGTTAAGGGTTCCGTTGCAGTGTGGGAGGAATAAACCATCACTGCCTGTTGCAAGGTTATATTGGAGGCTGCTGTTACTAGGGAATAAATGGCTGGAAGCATTTGTGAGCATGGTGGAAGTCCCCTTGCAACTGTGTCCAGCCGAGTGGAGTAGTATGCCACCGGTCTTTTCCTAACCCCATGGGTTTGGGTAAGGATGGCTGTAGCGCAGTCCTCTAGGACAGTTACGAAGAGCTGAAATGGGCGATCATACAAAGGGCGTCCCAGGGCCGGGGCGCTGGCAAGGGCCTGTTTGAGGCTATCAAAATCCTCCCTTTGTTCCTTGGTAAGTTCAAAGGGTCCCACGGACTGGCTTGAGGCCAAGGGTGTGAGGTGCTTAGTAAGGAGCGCCACGTTCGGTAGCCACTGTCTTCAGCATTTTACTAACCCTAAGAAGGCGCGCATACCCTTTGGGGTAGTGGGCGGTGGGGTGGCAACGATGGGCATAATACATTCGGGAGTGAGCCGCCGCTCAGTAGCACTTAAGAGGGTGCCCAGAAATTTTACCTGGTGCTGGGTTCGTTTTACTTTCTGTGGAGGTATTACGTATCCCCACGAGTGGAGCGCGTTAAGTAGTCTATTCGTGTCCGCGATGTTGGCGGGCTCCGAGGGGCTTGCTAGTAAAAGGTCATCTACTTACTGGACAATGGTGGATTTATCAGAAAGGTGTAACCCTTGGAGTTGATTATGTAAAACTTGGGAAGAAATAGTCGGGGAATGTATAAAACCTTGCGGGAGGCGCGTCGAAGTGTATTGCTGAACTTGGAAGGTGAAAGCAAACAGGTACTGCGAGTCGGGAGAGAGGGGAATTGCGAAAAAATGCATGCTGCAGGTCCACAATGGTAAAAACGCAAGCGTCGGCGAGGATACTGAAGAGAATGGTAGCTGGATTCGGGACAACGGGATGTAATGGCTCCACTATCTCGTTGACCTGACCTAGGTCTTGTACTACCATACGTAGGTCTTGTACAAGGCGCCACTCTGTTCGTCCGGGTTTGGGGACGGGTAAAATGGGGGTGTTACAAGGTGATTGGCAAGAAAACAGGATGCCCTGCTTGCAGAATGAATCTATTAACTGAGTTATTCTGTCGACTGCCTCTCTCCGAAGGGGATACTGTGGGACGGAAGGCAGTTGTGCTCCCGGTCTTACACGGATCTGGACTGGGGTCACTGGGGTGTATCCCACCTCGGACTTCGATGTGGCCCATAAATCGGGGGTGGGTTCATCCGAAGGGAGTCAAAGGGGCCGGTGATGGTGTAAAAAGCCCGTCACCGAGAAAGCGACGAAGTTGTAAGACAGGGCCTCCCCTGGCAGAGCCTGAGGAACCCCTAAAAGGCCTTTGTCTGCCTGTACCTCAAGCCGGTGGGCTAGGAATCCCAGTTCCTTTGGTCTATGTCCCTCGTTAACTGACAGGGTAATGTGAGGGGACATCAAGCCTGACTGATACAAGAATTCATTAGGCACTTGAACTTGATGTGTGCCCCCTCCTTCCCCACTATTTCCCCTAAAATAATGACGGTCACCATGCTACCCAGGAGAGGAGCATACAACCCTTCTAGTTCCCTTGAGGCCCCAGTGGAGTCGTAAGAAATCGTCACATGCGTGTCAGTGGTTTCCAAGGGTGGGTTAAAATCGGTGCTCGTGAGGTTCACCGTCCACCACTGAGGAGGCTGGTGAACCCAGAGGATCTATGGTTTTTAGTACCAGTAATGGTAATACAGTCATCCAGGCATTGTATTTTGAGTTGGAAGGAGCAGAGCAGGTCCCTTCCGGCGAGGTTAACCCCCAGGCTTGTGGTTACTGCAAACTGGATCAGGCATTCCTGATCTTCAAATTTAAATTGTAAGGGTTCAGTTAAGGGGTAGGATCTTTCCTGTCCCTCCAGTCCGTTCAATGGAACTGAAGCAGTGGACAGATGAAAATCATGCTGGGTAATACAAGGGGCTTCAAGGGTCGAAGTATTTGCTCCCGTGTCTATCATAAAGGGAATTGGCTTTCCTTCAACTAAGAAATTGACGATGGGTTCATCGTCCGGGTTGTCGGTGAGGGCAGGGTACATGGAGAGGCTACTCTCCACGTCTAGTCAGGCAGAAAACGTGTTGTTGGTTGAAAAAGGTTGTCGTCTACCAGGGGGTCTGGTCTGCCGATGACGGTAGTGGGGGCAGTCCCTCCGCCAATGGTCAGGTGCCCCACAAAGGTAGCATCCCGTCGGCCTGGCGTTCGCTGGTGCGGTTTGTTGGGGTCCCCTGAGTCCAAGGTAATTACGAGAGGGTGGTGGTGGTGGCCTACAAGGGGGCCCGTACACTGGGGCTCTTAAGTCATTTGGGTATATTGGGTATCCTTTACCGGACCAGTCAACCCCTTCTGGAACGCAAAATTGCCGCTCCATTTGATAGCCCGTATTGTCGGAGTAGGAAGGTTGGGGCCGAGGGGGTCTCTGCACCATTTCCTGTTTTATCATTGTTGCTTTCGACTCGCGCCCGTTACTCCAGAAATGGACCAGCGCCCTCCTCATGGTTTGTCGTGTGTGGTCAGGCCAGTTCATGTCATTAGTGCGGATAGATGAGGCCAGTCCCGCAGGTATGTATTGTAATAAGAGGGCGTTAAACTGGGGGGAGGCATTGCCTCTGTTGTAGGCATCGTCCCCCGCATAGGTACCGTAAAGTGAACAGAAACGGTCCCAAAAGTCTGGGCCGTCCTCACCTTGTTTTGGTCGGCATTCTAAAACTTTAGTTATGTCAATAGGCTGTTGGAGGGTTTTACGAAGCGCAGTTCTAATCGTGGCCACCTGGTCCTGAGGCCGGACGGCCGCCTGAAAGGCTGTCCAGTCAGCATAGTTCCCCATGTGTTCTTTCCACTGTGCCACTTCATTAGTAGTAAGGACCATGCAACAACGGTCTTGTGGGGCGGCCTGATACATCTGAATTGTCCCCATCACATAATCCATGAAATCCTCCGGGTTGGTTTTACGGTTGGGCGCCCGACTCATGATTAAGCACATCTCCTGAGGCTTCCAAGGGGTGTAAATTTGGATTGTAGGATTAGCGCTGGCTTGGGCTGGATCAGGATTGGGAACACTCCTGTTGGGGAATTGTTTCTGAACCTTGGCTCCCTTAACCCCGTTCAACATGGTCGGTAGGCAGGGATCTGTAGGGTCGCCATAATCAGTGGTAGAATCAGAGTCGGTGTCCGTCTGAGAATCTATTGAAGTACCGTCCCTTGCCAGAAAGCTCCGTCGTTTGTCTGTGGCCTTCGAGCCACCTGTCTGTGGGCTTTCCCTTCGACAAAGCCGCATCCTGGTTCGGGACGCAATAGGTTCATGGACTTGTCCTGTGGGCGGGACTTGGCTAGCAGTCGCTGGTGGTAGGGGCGGGACGGCTGGCGGGCTAGCCGCATTATATGGGGGCGGCAATGAAACTGGGGGGTCGGTAGGGGCTGTGGGTCGGACCATCCAATCCTCCTCCTCTTCGTCCGTATCATTACTTTGGAACAACAGGGGCACGCCAGACAGGCTGTCCAGTCAGCATAGTTCCCCATGTGTTCTTTCCACTGTGCCACTTCATTAGTCGTAAGGGTCATTCAACAACGGCTGAAAAGGTCTTGTGAGGCGGCCTGATACATCTGAATTGTCCCCATCACATAATCCATGAAATCCTCCGGGTTGGTTTTACGGTTGGGCGCCCGGAGGTACCTCCACTTTATCTTTACTACTTTTATTTTTATTTCTGCTCTTCTCCTTGTACGCCTCATTTACCTCTCCTCTCTCCCTTCTTCTCCTTTCGGCATCGTGGTCTCCGCACTGAGACTTCAGGACTCCCCAACTCTTAGGATTTCCCTGTTCATCACACACACTAATTCTCCTTCTGCGCTCATTATGTTCCCAGCTAGCCTGCTTAGATTTATTTGTTAGGTCTTCGTCCGTTTTTCTCCAAGTAGACATTAATAATTTCCATTTTTCCCACTGTATTCCGCTCCCAAATTGCCTTTTCTGCCTTTAGGAATTTATCTACGTCCCAAGTTCCCCCCAATAGCTATATTTCTTTTCCCAATTTCTTATTGAGGCATGATGATAATTTACGGAATTTACTCTCGTTCTTCGCATCGTGTTTTACTTAACTTAGATAGTGGGGTATTGGACCCAGACTTATCGAGAGTTTGTCCCATATTTGTATTCTACCCAATCGGACGGTAGGAATCGCTGCGCTTACCTATAATATCGGTCTCTTTCCTTCACCCACTTCAGGTTCCTGACCTATCCGTGTGGGATTTCCCCTCTTAAGAACCGGTCTGAGGCAGGGTGGTAGTACTGGACAACCGATCTCAGAACTTAGACCTGAAAACCTTGAAATTCACAACTTGAAATCCCAAATCCAAAACTGGGGACTCGAACCCCGAACAGAACTTAACTTAACAAAGGGACTCGAACCACTTCTTACCTGTGGCACTCGGACAGGTTCGCGAGGAGTCCGTCAGAGGATTGTCGGTAAACGAAGGGATCGATCAGGTGTCCGACTACCTGAGAGGGATCAAGGTGAATCGTACCTTGTGGGCCCGTCCGTCTTGGTGGCCGTTATCCCCGTCGGTCGCTCACGCCGCTTCCGAAACCTCGTCTTGGACTCCTGGTTGGCTCGCCATATTGTCGTCCCGAAATCAATTTCCCTATCCGTTCGCTGTAAATAACACAGTGCCACGAGGTCGATTCGAACAAATACCTTTATTAACAGTGCACCGCTAGGAGAATTCTCTTCAGCACTCACTAAGAGTCGCTCCCGAGTTCTCCCAGTGCAAAGGGGTAGACAGAGATTTATACAGGTATTGTCACGCACACTTTATTGAGTCAGGTGCCGGAGTTCTTTGTTGAGCAGGAAACGGACAAAGGGCTACTGCAGATGGACAAAAAGCAGCCTCACACCACAGGTTCAGCTAATCATTTTGCAATCGGGTGAGACAAAGGCAGGTATCACCTTCATTGTTTGAGACAGCCTTCCCATTTCCCGTTAAGATTGACCATTATCTCCATAGTCAAGCATAATGGGAATCCAATTAAGTTCCAGACCCAGCAATTACCACACAGCACCCAGCCCAGAAAAGCAGTGGTGTGGCTGTTCTGGCCTGAAGGACACTTTTTAAATCAGTATTTCCAGCAGCCATAATTCTCATCCGTCTTAAGATATCAATACAGTTCTACTCCATTAATCCTACACCTCCTCACTATGAGACTTCATCGAAAGAAACAGACTTTAAAAGCAGTGGGGAAAACCCTCGTGACGCAATCGGGCTCCGTGCAGACTGACGTTAATTACACTTACTGAACATTCATCTGCGGTTAACCCCTTTGCATCCGGACGGCTGGACAAACACATAAAATGAACATGTGATTTGGATGAAGATATTTAGGATTTCTACCCACCCACCCGAGACATTCTCTCTTTTCCTTCTTCCAGTCCGGTGCAAGATACAAATGCCTGAAATCACGTACCACCAGACTCAAGGACAGCTTCTATCCCGCTTTTATAAAACTGTTGAACGGTTTCCACCTGCAATTGGATGTACTCTCCACCTCAGAATCTACCTCGTTATGACCTTGAACCTCTCTGTCTGCCTGCACTCCACTTTGTCCGTAACTGTCGCATTTATTCTGCATTTAATTATTACTTTAACGTGTACTACATCAAATCACTCTTGTAATGAATTGATCCGTATGAGCGGTGTGCAACACAAGTATTTTCACTGCATCTCGGTACATGTGACCATAATAAGCCAAATTAGCACTGCTCAGTGAGATGGAAAAATAGCGCCAGGGATATCTCTGAAGGACCAGTGGTATCCGTTTATGTGATCCGGAATTCTGTGAACAGTTCCCTCAAAGTGAAAGATCCAGATTAATCCTTTCTATGGATGAGAGGATGGAGGTATAAACCCTGGAACTTTGATCATTAATCTGAAGTCACCCCGAGGGGTATGGCTGGAATGGATGATTCAGAGTCTGGTGACAGACACTTTGGAAATTATACGGGGTCAATTTGTTTTATTTATGAAATGTATTTGGGACGAAATCTATTTAAAAGTAAGACCCATCAGATCCCATTTAAATGCCCTTCAACTGCCCATAATCCGATAACATCTTGTTTATCACGGACCTATATGGGAACAAAGTGTTTGAAGATCATTCCTGTCTGTGCCTCTCATAATCCGACCGATTTCCTTCAGATAACCTCGCGGGGAAAACAAACCCAGCCTATCCAATCTCTCGGCATAAACTGCAATCTATGCAAAATCCCAGGATTCTCTTCGGCTCTCTTCCTTGCAGAATCGCATCCCTCCTGCACTGTGGTGACCAGGATTACACAGACTGTTCTAAATGCGGGTTGCACCCTCACGTTCCATCTTATATTCCATGTCCAGACCTATGAATACTGGCATGCCGCATACCTTCTTCACCACCCTATCAACATCTGCATCCACTGCAGGGAGGTCTGCACTTGCATTCCAAGATCCCTCTGGACTTCAACACCGTTGAACGTCTTGCCATTCACAAAGCACTGTCCTTCACATTTGATCTCCAAACGCACTCACTACACCTCACATTTGGCAGGATGAAACTCCATCAGACATTACTTCGCCCATACCTGCATATGATCTGTATCACGGCAGTGTACCGGTTTGCGTAACACTATTACAGTGCCAGCGACCCAGGTTCGATTCCGGCCGCTGTCTTTAAGGAGCTTGTATGTTCTCTCCGTGTCTGCATGGGTTTCCTCCGGGTGCTCCGGTTTCCTCCCACATTCCAAAGACGTACAGATCAGGAGCTGTGGGCATACTATGTTGGTGGCAGAGGAATGGCGACACTTGTGGGCTGCATCCAGAACACTCTTCACAAAAGGTGCATTTCATTGTGTGTTTCGATGTACATGTGACTAATAAAGATATATTATCTTACATTTGGCTATCTTCGACACTATCCACAACACCAATAATCTTTGTATCGTCTGCGAACGAACTAACTCGCCGATCCACTTTTTCATCCAGGATTTTTTGACGTATCACAAACAACATCGGTCCCCGTACTGAGCCCTGAAGAACACCACTTGTCAACGACCTCCAGACGGAATAATTCCCATTGACCACTACCCTCCGTCTTTCATGGGCAAGCAAATTCTGAATGCGAACAGCCTCGTCACCGCAGATGACATGCATCCTAACCTTCTGGATGAGCCTACACTGAGGGACATTGCAAAACATCTAACGACAATCCATCCAGACATCAACATCTCTAACTTCATCAGCGAAATTCGTCATTTCCTTCAAGAACTCAATCAATTTCGTGGACATGCGTTTCCCCACACGAAGCCACGTTGTCTGTCCCTAATTAGGCCAAGGTTTCTCAAATGCTCACCAATTCCATCCTTAAGAATCCTCTCCAATAACGTCCCTCCCACTGACGTGAGACTCACCGGTCCATAGTTTTCAGAAATATACCTATTTCACTTCTTGACTTATGGAACAACATTAGCTCCTCTTCATTCTTCGTGCACCTCGTCTGTGGCTGGAGTGGACCCGAAGATCTTGATCAAAGCCTCTTAAATCTCATCTCTTGCCTCTCTCAATAACATGGTGTTTATCTCATGAGGCTCTGGGGACTTAACATCTCTGGATATTTATATTATCAGCCTCGGATAAAGTATCTGACCATCTGGATTATCTCCGCTTCTCATAACTTGAGACATTTCCATCAGGTCGCCCTTTAGCCTACAACACTCCGGAGAAAACAATCCAAGTTTGTTCACCATCTCCAACCCAGGCAACATCTTGGCGAACGTCCTCTGCACCATCTCTAAAGCTGCGACGTCGTTCCTAGAGTGTGACCACCAGAACTGCACAGTTTACTCTAAATGCGACACAACTGATGTCTTAAACAGCTGTAACATGACTTTCCAACAATTTCACTGACCGCCACGGCCGATGAAGGGACGCATACCGTACGCCTTCTTCAGCAGCCTATCTATTTGCGTGGCCACTTTCAGGAAGCTGTGCACTTGAAGACAAATATCCCTTTGTACATCAGTGCTGTTAACTTTCTTGCCATTAACTGTGTACTTTCCCCTTGCACTTGAGCTCCCAAAGTGCAACACCTCACACTTGAACGGATTGTTCATCTGCAATTTCTCCCCCGATATCAGTAAATGATCTGTATCCCGCTGTATTATGAGACAGCTGCCCACAACACCACCAATCTTTGTGTTATCTGCAAAATTACGAACCCACCCATCTACATTTCCAGACAAGTTCTCTTCATTCATCAAACAGAACAGAGGTACGTCCATTGATCCCTGAGCAACACCACTGATCGTGGATCGTCGGGGAAGGGAGATGGAAGGAGGGTAAGTGGGAAGGGAGAGGGAGGGAGAGAGAGGTTGTTAGGAGTGGGAGTGAGATGAACGAAATGCAGGATTTATGGAGTCATAGAATAATACTGCACGTAAACAGGCCCTTCGGCCCAATTGCTCCATACCGAACATCCTGTATACTGGTCTCAGTTGTCCGCTTTCGCCCCATAACCTGTCAGCCCTTCCTGTGTCCAAATCGTTCTAAAATGTTGCAGTTGTATCCGTCTTAACAATTTCCTCAGGCAGCTCATACTGTTATCCTAATTTAAGTTCCGACTCCTGCCTGCTGCAAAAACACACAGTGCCACGGATTAATTCTGTTTAATGGCTTTTATCAGTAGTATACTGCCAGGGAGAACCCGCCTTCAGCACTGTCTCTGTTTTTAGCTGCTATTCTTCCTGCCGAAACCCCCCGCCCCGAGAGAGAGTACTCAGAAACACAGAGTCTAATGAGGATAAGGGGAATCCATCGTAGCAGGATACTTCCATTTTTCACAAAACTCCACACTTACTGACCGTGCCACAAATCTTCGTCGAACATGAGCCTTCTGGGGGAAGGGGACCGTGACCGGCCCAATCGTTCCGATTGCAAACAAGGCTGGCAGGGTTGGGGGGGGGGGGTGGCAGTAGTGTAAGTACCATTGAAAAGGAACACGTACCTTTTCTTGGCCCGGCAACAGGTTACATTACCCGTTTGTTGTGGTCTGGGCATCTGAGAATACCAAGAGATTCCAGCGACATTCCTTCCGTGATTTTTCAGATAATATTTCCCTGGTAGACATTGCAAGGAGACATTAGACAATTTCACATGGGTTCCGTTCCCTTCCCCACAAACCTATCTCTCCCCTGTAAGTAATTTAACACACAGAGTGGTGCACACTCACATCTAAACCATCCTCCCCTAAATTTAGACATTCTCTCCATACAGGTGGTGGTGGCACATGATACGTGTGCCGTACGATCGCTATTCCACAACCCCATCCTTTACCGTCAAAGCAGCGGGGGAAAGACTTGTAGCTCGTTATGTTACCAGGATCTGTTAATGTTCTTTGCAAACATTTACCCGACAACACCGTCCTGTGAGTTCTCTTCTGCCCAATACACTTTGTTTCTGAATATTCGTATTTTAAGAGAAACCTGGGGCTCCAACTTGGTGTGGCTATAAGAAAACCTTCCACTGATTTTTCCAGGGGGTAGTAAACGGTACGATTTCCATGTAGCTACATATGTGCTTTATAAAACAAAATTTCCTGTCATACCAACGCAGGAGTACCGGTGATGGTCAGGAGCCCAAGTCCAAGAAAGATCATTTTCGTACTGGTAGCCATCGGTTACATTCACTCAGATTAATCCAGCGTTCCTGGCCCTGTATATTCACAGCTGTTGGAGTTTGCAGCAGTATTTGGAAGGGGCCTTTCCACTGAGGTCCCAATTTAGGGCGCTCCCAATCTGTTCAGTACAGAAACTCCAATTTTCAGGTCAGGCCATTCTGCATCCTGTCCTTCCCGTGGTTTAAAGGCGCTCTTCACCTGTGAATGAATAAACCTTAAAGAGGATGTTAGCTATCTTAAATACCTTTGTAGCTCATCCCCCATGATGCTAAGGTCAACCTGGGTGGGGGGGATGTTGGGTGTCAGCATTCCATGGGGTTCTTCCCGGAAGTCCATAGACAATTTCGGCAGCCGACACCCCTGTGGCCGAGTGGACGGTAATTCTTATGTGGTATAAAGCTAATGGGACAATCTTCAGACTATATAGTCCTGTCTCTGACACTAATTTAGTTAATTTATTCTTCAGGGTACCGTTGGCTCGTTTTACTATACCCGCCTCCCGAGGGTGGTAGGTGCAATGCAACTGTTGTTCGATATGCAGTGCCTCGCACAACTCCGTATTTATTCTCCCAATGAAGTGGGGACCATTGTCTGAACTTATCTGTCGGGATACCCCAAATCGTGGTATGATCTCCGTAAGCAATAACTTTACAACATCGAAGCCTTATTGTTGGTGGTTGGAAAACTTCAATCTGTCTAGTAAATACATCACAATAATAAGACAGTGCTTACAGCAATGTACATGCGGTAATTCAAGAAAAAAAAAGTTCTACACATTCAAAAGAGCCACCTGGCAAGGGGGTTTTGCCAGGGGTTCACATCACCCCTTTCACAGTATTGGCTTGTTGGCATACTAAACACGATAGTATTTTGCCTTGTGCTGCTTGCTCCAATCTGGGGTGCCACCAGATACGGAGTAAAATGTTTCTCATTTCCTCCTTGCCAAGGTGGGTGTCAGAATGCAGGCAGTCAATAAGTATTTGTAACAAGGAATCGGGTATACACATTTGAGCGACTGGAATAGTCCAGGGGCCATGTGGCGCAGATTGCGTACACCGGTGCGCCTTCCATACTTGTTTTCTGAGTCAGGGGCGTCCCCCTGTAAGTGTTGTACAGTGACCATGTCTGGGTTGCCCTGCGTTGTTATTTTTGGCTTACAAGCAACGGCATGTTTTTCCGCAGTCGAACCGATATTAGTCCCCTGATGTTCTGCCAATTTATCCTCTGCATCTGCCCTGTCATTGCCCTGTGTTACTGGGGAGGAGTCTGAGAGGTGAGCTGAGCATTTAATGATGGCCAATTTATTAAGGAGGAGGATGGCTTGGAGGAGGTTCTTATCGTAAGCTGCATTCTGCATGGAGCTTCCTGCAGAGGTCAGAAATCCCTTGTGCGTCCGTAGTTGGCAAAATCATGGGCGACTCCAAAAGCAGAGCGGGAATCAGTAAAGATATTATGTACTTTGTCCATGGCTAAAATACAAGCACTGGTCAGGGCAAAGAGTTCTGCTTTTTCGGCAGAGACTGGGGGCTGCAAAGACGCAGACTCCACAACGTGGGAGTCGTCTACTATGGCATAGCCGCAAAGGCGGATTCCCTGTTCAGAAACGGAGGAACTACCGTCGACATGCAGGTTTAAGTCTGCTGACTGGAAGGCCTTATCCGAAAGGTCCGGACAGGGTGTAGGCAAAAAGTGGTTACGCATTAAACAATCATGTGGTGGATCTTCAAGATCCTCAGGTGGGGCCTCTAGAAAGGTGGCAGGGTTAATGGTGGTGCAGTATGCAGAAGTGAGGAGTGGGTTATTCAGGAGCGCTACCTCATATCTGTTTCAGCCGGCCTAGGTGAGATATTGCGTCTGATGGGAGGTCAGAGTGCCATTACGGTATGGGAGGAATAAACAACCACTGACTGTTCCAGAGTTATATTGGAGGCTGTTGTTATCAGGGAGTAGATCGTTGGAACCATCTGTGAGCACGGCGGAAGCCCCCAAGCAACCGGGTCCAGCTGAGTAGAGTAATATGCCACCGGTCTTTTTCTATCCCCATCGGTTTGAGTTAGGACTGCTGTAGCACAGTCCTCCAGGACATTCACAAAAGGCTGACATAGGCAATCATATAGAGGCCGTCCCAGGGCCGTGGCGCTGGAAAGTGCATGTTTGAGCTTAACAAAGTCCTCCTTTGTTCCTCTATAAGTTCAAAAGGTCCCAGGGACTGGCTTGTAGCCAGGGGTGTGAGGTGCTGAGTGAGGAGGGCCACATTAGGTTGCCATTGTCTGCGGTAATTTACTAAACCTAAGAAGGCGCGCATACGCTTCGGTGTAGAGGACGGTGGGGCAGCAATAATGGGTGCAATACGTTCAGGAGTGAGCTGCCGCTAAGTAGCACTTTCAAGGGTGCCCAGAAAATTTCACCTGGCGCTGGGTTCGTTTTACTTTCTGTGGAGGTATTACGTATCCCCAAGAATGGAGTGCGTTAAGTAAAATCCTCCAGGTTGGTTTTACGGTTGGGTGCCTGACTCATGATTAGGCACATCTCCTGAGGCTTCCAAGGGGTGTAGACTTGGATCGTAGAATTAGCGCTCGCTTGGGCTGGATCGGGATTGGAAATACTGCTATTGGGGAACTGCCTTTTAGCCTTGGCTCACTTTACCTCATTCGACATAGGTGATGGGCCGGGATCTTTTAGGGTCGTCATTGTCAGTGGTGGAATCGGAGTCATAATCGGTGTCCGTGTGAGGATCCACTAAAGGTCCGTCCCCTACCAAAAAAGTTTCGTCGCTTATCTGTGGCCTTAGAACCATTCGTATGTGCGCTGCCTCTCCGTATAAGCTGATTTAGAGTTCCGGACGCATAAGGTTATGGAATTGTCCTTGGGACGGGACTTGGCTAGCAGTCGTTGGTGGTGGTAGCGGAACAGTTTGCGGACGTTACATTATATGGGGGCGGCAGTGAAATTGGAGGGTAGATGAAGGCTGTGGGTCGGACCATCCAATACTCCTAATTTTCATCCGTTTCATTACTTTGGAACAACAGGGGAACGCCAGACATATCGGGAAGTACCTCCACTTTATCCTTATGTTCTCTATTTTTTATTCCTACGATTTTCATTTTTTCCTGATCTACCGCTTCCCTCTCCCTCCCACTTCTCTCAGCATTGTGGTCTCCAAACTGAGACTTCAGATCTTCCCAATTCCTGGGATTTCCTTTTTCATCATATACACTGATCCCCTTTCCACGTGTTTTACGTTCCCAAATACTCTGTTTAGATCTATTTGTTAGGTCTTCGGAAGTTTTTCTCCAAGTAGACATTAATACTTTCCTTGTTTCTCCTGTATTACGTTACCAAGTCACCTTTTATGCCTTTGGGCACTTATCCACATCCCAATTTCACCCAAATGGTCATATTTCATTTCCCAATTTTTTATTGAGTCATGCCGATAATTTACGGAAGTTATTCTCATTGTTCGACCGTAAAGTACAAATCTCTGATAATCTATAAGATCGGTCTCTTTCCTTCACCCACCTCAGGTTCCTGACCTTCCCGTGGGGTATTTCCCCTCTTTTGAACCGGTCGAAAGGCAGGGTGCTTGCACTGGAGACCCGATCACAAAACTTAAAAATTCCAAACCTTAAACTTCACAACCTCGAAACCAAAAACTGGGGACTCGAACCCCTTACGGTTGACCATAAACTGGGGACTCAAACCCCTTACCCTTATTAATCCGAGGACTCGAACCTCAGATATTTTATCTAGAGGGCTCTAACCTCCTCTTACCTGTGGCACTGAGGTTCGCGAAGAGTCCGTGAGAGGTTATTCGATAAGCGAACGGATCGATCAGGTGTCCGATTGCCTTTGAGGGATCAAGGTGAAACTTACCTTGTGGGTCCTTCCGTCTCAGTTAGTCGTTATCCCCGTTGATCGCTCATGCCGCTTCCGAGACCTCGTCTTGGACTCCAGGCGGGCTCGCCAAATTTTTATCCCAATCTTAAATTCCCACTCCTGCCTGCTGCAAAATCACACAGTGCCACAGATTAATTCTGTAAAAACGCGTTTATTAGCAGTATACTGCTAGGGAGAATTCTCCTGACTCTCATGTAAAGTCTTTATCGGAGGTCTCCATAATACAGAGGACCAGATATCAATTTATATAGTCCTTGTCTCACACACTTAATGAATGCGGCTCCACAAGTTTCGACCAGGCTCCTGAGATTCAAAGACAGATATCGTACTCATTGTTCAGTATAATTGATTTACAATCAAGAGATTCAAAGATAGGTATCACACTCTTTGTTTAAGACAAACCTCACACTTACTGTTTAATTCAACCATCACCCTTATTGTTTAGTGTAATTGGCTTGCAATAAAGTTCCGGACACAGTAATTACCACTTAGTCCTGAGTCAGGGGTTTGCTTGCGTGGTATTTTTTCATTAGTTATGTATACAGTGACAATTCCTTAACCCTTTGTTTTCTCACTCTGATATCTCCCTTGAACTTCCCAGCCATTACTTTAAAATCATGCCCTTCTGTTTTGAGCATTTGTGCCCTGAAGGAGACGCTGGCAGTCCACTCTATCTATTCCTCTTAATATTTTGTACACTATCATCTCTCCTCTCATAATCCTTCTCTTGTTACAGTACCAGCAACAATAGAACAACAACGAGGCTTGCGAAAATGCTGGAAACCGTTTTATTGTTAACTACTTGTAATAATAAAATAAGTAAAAACGTTAGATATTAAACATTGACCTCCAAAAATATAAACTCAAAGTATGTGTGTGGCTAATCCCCAAACCCTAAGTCTATAAATAGTTCACAAAGTTCAGTTCAGCAAGCCATAAGGTACAACGCGAACAAAGGCTTTTGCAAAACCACCATTGGAGAAACCATGGAGAGAAAATGTAGAGAGCATTTACGAAATCCGCATGTTCCACGATGGAACCCATACGACACCTCAATCTCCGAAGATCTCCACTGCTTTCTTTCGAAGTACCTGCCACCCCGAAGGCATTCAATCCGTGGCCGCCACAGAATTACTTGCTTTCCAGTACAGGTGAACGGCAAAGTGGACTCCACTTGATTGCTTCAAAAATCCATACATGGATTGCAGTGACAGACACAGCTGGTAAATAACACGCACACACACACACACACACACACACACACACACACACACACACACACACACACACACACACACACACACACACTACTACTACTACTACTACTCTACTCTCCAGGTGCCTTAAAGGGACATTCACCAATTTGCAACCTGGCTCGTGACACCACACTCTAAACAGAAAAAAAATATATCTGTAAGAGTATAATGTTTAACTACGTATACAATTAATAAAGCAATGCGTTACAATTATCATAATGCATGGATTATATAAAATTACATTAGCAAAGACATATTTTCCATCTGGAAAGAACATTGCCGATTTCTTTCAATGTGACCTATCACGTGATCACACTCTTGCAAATTTAAAATTCAGTCTAACCATTCTCTAACATATACTCTATCTCTTGGTCAACAAGTTTATTCTTTTCTACATTTATTCGATAAGGGTGTTGCTTGACTGGCTCTGCACCTCCAACATCAACATCATGATAAGCTATTGGGGTTCTCTTTGTAATATCAAGATATCGATTTCGAAATTTCAAAGTTAACTGCTTCATTTGTTGTATTTGCTGACGTTGTAAATATGCCTACTTTGTTTCAATGTTTTTCAAGACGTTTTCGTTTGACTGTCTCGTTGATGCTATGTTTTGTCTAACATGATCTTCGACAGACTCAACTTTAGATACCTTCGTGTCAACAGTTACTGCCACAGCTGTATTTCTCTCATAATAAGGTGTAAGCATGTTTACATGACAGAGCTCTTTATGTCTTTTTTCCTATCAGGTGTCCTGATTACGTAATCTACATTACTAATCTGACACTCAATTTCATAAGGGCCATGAAATCTAGCTTGAACAAGGGTTTTTGAATGGGAAAGGCACCAATACTTTGTCTCTTGATTGGAAAGTCCTTGAGTGCGAATGTTTATCAAACCATGATTTCATTTTCCTCTGCGTTGTTTTTAAATTACCTTTCGCTAATTGGCAAGCCTTCTGCAATCGGTTTTAAATTTCAGAATATAACCCAACAAATTCAAATGCATATCATCATTAACCCATTGTTCCCTTAGTAATTCTAAATGTCATCTAACCTGATGTCCAAACGCAAGTTCAAAAGGCACTGAACCCTAAGGATTCTTCCACTGACTCCCTTACTGTAAACAAAGGCAAATGAATTCCTTCATCCCAATCATTTGTGTTTTCAGAACAAAAAGAGTCTTTAGCATATTGTTGAGAGCTAGAATTAAATCTCTCCAGAACTCCCTGAGATTCTGGATGTTACGCAAATGATACAATCTGCTTTGCTCCCGGCTCATAAACTAATTTTTGAAATAGTCCTGACATAAAATTACAACACTGATCTGACTGAATTTCCTTCGGCAAACCAACTAAGGTGATAAATTTTAAAAGGGCCTTTGACACAGTCTTAATACTTCTCAGCGGTATTGCCTCTGGAAATCTAGAAGTTGCACACATTATGGTTAACAAATACTGATTCCCAGCTTTCGACTTTGTCAATGGGCCAGCAGAGTCCACAATCACCTTCGAAAAAGGCCGACCAAAGGCCGGAATAGGCTGCAAAGGAGCCACGGGGGAACACTGATTAGGTTTACCGACCATCTGACATTTGTGACAAGTCCTACAAAAGATCACAACATCCTTCCTCACACCATGCCTAAAAGAATTGTTTCAAAACCATTCTTACAATTTTATTCACACCAAAATGGCCACCTAACTGCATAGAATGGGCGAGGTTTAAAATCTCATTCCTATAAATTTCAGGAAACACGAGCTGGTGAACAACTGCCCATTCCTCACTGGCAGGAATATCAAGATGTCTCCACTTCCTCATTAACACTCCATTTTTGAAATAATATACAACTGGTATCTTCTCAATCTCATCACTTGAGTGTGCTTTTTCTCTCAATTCAATAAACTCAGGGTCTTTAATCTGCTCCACTCTAAATTCTTCCCTGGAGAGAGACAAATCTTTATACTCGGACTCAATACAATGATTTTGATCCTCAAGTGAAGACAGAAAAGTTTCTTCCAAGTCATCATAACCTGCATCCTGTTTAGGCCTGTCGCAGGGAACAAAACCAGGCTGCACAGGACTATCTGCCTTGGCCAATTCCTTAGCCCTAGCCCAAGTCAGGATGCACAGAATGGATAAACATCTGAATCCACCTTGGACACATCAATAATTGGTTTGGTCGTTAGCTGTACCACAGGGACTATTTTACCACCTGCAAGGTCATTCCCTAATAACAAAGAAACCCCTTCCACTGGTAAACTTGGTTTTATCCATATCTTAACAGGTCCTTCTACAAACTGACTTTAAAATTACCTTGTGCAGAGGTACAGACACAATGTCACCTGCAATGCCTCGCACTATATTTATCTCACCAGCAGCATTTTCCTCACTAAAATTTAAAACACTGTCTAACAAGATGGTTTGGGAAACCCCAGTATCTCTTTCGCTGGCACTTGAGGTGATGCACCGTTCAGTGATACAAAACCCTCTGACACAAAAGAACGGAATTCTTCTCGAACCTCATCCAACATTTCAGCATTTACCTCTGGCAAGGACTGAGATGGAAGAACATGTCCAAAACCCTTTTGATTTTTAATTTCCACCACTTGGCCACTTTGAACTCTCAGCAACTTTTTCAAAATAGTTGGAAATACTGATCAACCTGATCTTCCTCAAATGGAGGGACTAATCGAACCTCCCTACTGGCCCTGAAACCATCATCAGGATCAGGACCCCTACGATTCAGTATTTCTAACTCATGCCGTCGCTATTTCTCCCGTTCCTCCATATCCATCTCGATCTTCCTATCTACCATCTCTCCTATGTTCCATCTCTCGTTTCCTTTGTTCTAACTGTATCTGTGCCAGTTGCACCTGGGCATCAGAAATCACTGTTTTAATCTCAGGAAACTCTACTAACCTACTCACCTCAAAATCCCCCGACTCCAAATAATAGTGAACTATCATTCTATGAATAACTGCTTTTTTCATAGACCGCCTTTACTGCTTCAGGTTTTCACTGCTCAGAAATGTTCAACAACTCTTCTTTTGTCGCCACCTTCAATCCCTAAAAGTCTGGTGAATCCAAAATACATCTCAGTATCCATTGCTGCTGGTTTCCACACACACACAAGCCATTCAAAAATAACTTTATCAGGCCGACCAACAATCAGTCGTCCAAGAAGCCCCAATTTGTTCAAACCCAGACCTCTCCTACCAGTCTTGAGTTCGATTTTGGACCACTCTCTTCAATCTTGGGATAGATTCCGGACGAACCCCCAATTTTGTTGCGTACCAGCAACAATAGAACACAACGAGCCATGTATAAGTGTTAGAAACTATTTTATTATTAACAACTTGTAATAATAAGAAAAGTAAAAACGTCAGATTTTTAACATTGACCCCCAAAATATAAACTCAAAGTGTGTGTCTGGCTAATTCCCAAACCCCAAGTCTGGGAATAGTTCTCAAAGTTCAGTTCAGCAAGTCATAAGGTAGAACGTGAGCAAAGGCTTTTGTCAAACCACTGTTGCCTGACGAGGAAATGTAGAGAGAATGTAGAGAAATTTACGAAAACCACATATTCCACTATGGAAAGCCCATACGACACCTCAATCTCTGTGAAAGTCCACTGCTTGGTTTCGAAGTATCTGCACCCATAAGGCATTATATACGTGGTTCGTCCACAGAAATACATGCTTTCCAGTACAGGTTAACGACAAAGTGGAACCCACTTGATTGCTCCAGGAATCCATACATGGGATATCAGTGACAGACACAGCTATTGTACTTCATCCATCGATACAGAAACCAGCAGTCAGTGTCTCTGTCTCTTCTCATCTCTCTCTCTTCGACTCTCTGTGAAAACAGTCAGTCACTCAAGTTATCGTCTTGCCGTCTTGTAAATAACACACACACACACACACACACACACACACACACACACACACACACACACAAACACACACACACAACGACTCGACTGCCAGGTGCCTTAAAGGGACATTCACCAAGTAGCAACCTGGCTCGTAACACTCTCCTAAGAGCAAAGCCCAACCTCTCTTAGTCTCTCCTCATAATGCATACACTCTTAAGCAGGCAGCGTCCTGGTAAATCTCCTCTGCACCCTTTCCAACGCTTCCACATGCTTCCTATATGAGCCAACCTGAACTGGACAAAGTACTCCAAGTGTGGTTTAACCAGAGTTTTCGAGAGCTGCATCGTTACAGTTTTATAGAGCTGGGTCGTTACCTCGCGCCTCATAAACTGGATCCTTCGACTGCCGAAATCTAACACCACATAAGCTTTCTTAAATACCCCATCTACTTGTGAGGCAACTTTCAGGGATCTGTGGATATGGACCCCCAGATCTCTATTCTCCTCCACACTACCAAGAATACGGCCATTAACTTTGTACTCTGCCTTGGAGTTTGTCCTTCCAAAGTGTACCACCTCACACTTCTCCGGATTGAACTCCAGCTTCAATTTACCACCGTTCACATTCACCAAGACAAGAGCTTTGTAAACGCTTGCTGTGATACCGGGGCATTTTCTGCTTTTAATTCAGTTTTCGAACATTTGTAACTTCAGTGATTTAAAAAAAATCATGAACTCTTTGGACGAGATCAAAGCAAATATTTGTCGGCCAAACTGAAAGATGTTTCTTTGATCTGAATTTTAAAGCTGAAGTTTTTCCTAATTCGTTGCTTTGAACAATGTTAAAAGAAGCGCGTAGGGAAGATACCTGTTCTGGTCGCTCTACCCATCTCCACACTTGGGTTCTCGTCTCCTCCTGACTGTTTTGTCGCTCGAAGGTATTTGCGCTGACCCGCGGTCATTGCATTTCCACAGGATGCGATTTCAACTCTTCCATTTATGCCACCGTGTCATGAGCCGCGGGAATTTTCATTGCCCCTTATCTTCATCAACAACAATACAGAATGCCCCTTTTCATCACAGGCAATCGTTTCATTTAATCTCATGATAGAAATCGCCTGGTTTGCGATTGTTGGTTAACATCAAATTGGAATTTGTCAGATCTCATTCCATGCTTTCCGGAAACGACAGAGGTCTGAACACAGAGTGACGACTGTGACCGGGAGAAGCGGTAACTTCGAGTCAAGTCGTCGAGGTGATGGTCACATGCACAATACGGTGAGGTGCAGGTATGACGGGAAAACTTACAGCAACATCACAGGCGCGTAGATTGAGAAAATGCACAGACCATAAGCTACACATAAATTACACATGACAGTGAAGAAAATAAAGTCTGTGCGAAACAAGACGTCAGTTCGCAAACACAATCAGAAACATTCCATGATCGTGCAAGAGGTGGTTCCGTTGTGTTCCGATGCTTGAGGGAGGGATAGAGTTGTGCATGTCGGTTGAAGGAACCTGATTTGTTCCAGAAATGTACTTGACTCTGAACCTGGCGCTGCAGGAGTTCAGGCTTCTGTACCTCCTGCCCAAGGGCTGTTCTGAGAAGAGAGCATGAACCGGAAGGTGCGGGTCATTGATGATTAACACTGCATTCGCGAGCGAGGCAGCCTCTCCTCTCGATGGTTTCAAAGGTGGGAAGGGATGTGCCTGTGATGAACCGTGCTGTGTACACTACTCTTTGCAGGCTCCTTTGTTCCTCTGCAAAGGAATTGCCGAACCTGCCATGGTGCATCCAGTCAGATACTTGCAAAATTGCAGATGCAGAAGTTTGTCAGAGTATTTGGTGACATGCCAAATCAGCTAAAGCTTCCAAGAAAGTTGGAGCATATGAAAGGACAACAAGGTTCCTCTGATCAACGGCCTAAATCGCAAAATTCTGCAAGGACATTTTGCATTTAATCGGTCTGCTGACATTTGGAAGGAAGAAGATTACATGGAGCCATGAGGATATTTCAAGGGGAATGTCTGAAATGACCCTCTGGCTTTCCGCCTTATCACGTACTTTGGAAGACGCTGCACTTCAGAGAATCACAGCCAGCACATTTTCTGGGGAACAGCCCATGATTAGCTGTCGGCCTGATCTGAAGGACACCAGAATCCGGCCTCTTCGGCGCTGGCAGCCAAATATTTCAATGCATTGACGATGCAAGTGGAACTCAAAACTTCGCGAGGTGCGTGGAATGGACCAGCCGCCAATTGAACGTATCTTTCAGCCGGGTCCACCCGTTGGTGCAGCTCAGAAAGATTTTTCTTTCCCGTCAAAAGACAGTAACTTACGCAAGAAAAGCAGGATGCCGTCTGCAAACCCAGCGTTATGTGGTGTTGTCCAGTTAGTACATAACACGTTGCTCTTGTGTGCAACAAAACCCACCTAAATTATCTCCAGCAGGTACCTTGTTAAACGTATTGCAGCAACTCATGTCAGGTGAATAAATCAACCGTTACTGGCAACAGCATTGAAGTTTAATGGCGAAATTCAGTTTTCCCATTTACTTCCACGATAGATTTGGCTGTTGAACAGCGGCACAAATTTAAGTGTGGCAGGTTTCAGGCAATAATTGGTGGAAGGGACATTCACTGGCCCCATTGCTGGTGGAAAAAATAACAAAGAGACTGGCTGAGGGCATTAAGCGTTTGATTCCTATATCTGGGGGCTTGGGCATGGATGTCAGGATGGCCGAGTGGTCTAAGGCGCCAGACTTAAGGAGTGAAATCCTTCCGTAATAAAGCGAGCGATCTGGTCTCCAGCTGGAGGCGTGGGTTCGAATCCCACTTCTGACATGTGTTTTGTTTATTTGTAAATGTGGCCTTTTTAAACAAGGTCAATTAATATCAGCAACGAGACTTACAGTGGATGAAAAGGAGCCAGGAAAACCACGGATTGTTTTCTCCCAACGGGTCTCGGGGTGCATCGGACTCAGAGTGCAAGCGGTTTTCGTGAGAAAGGTCTGTGACCTCTTCTCCACCACGTCCTTCGGTTCGACAGTGTGACATTGGTGCCTGTAACGCAGGAGGTTGCTGAGTGTGTTATCATTATTTCATCGTTTAAACGAAGTGGAAGAACGAATACAGGGCGACATTATAAGGGACCCTGGGAACATAAATGCATATCAGGCGAATCCCGTGTGTTGCACAGCTTGGAGCTGCTAGGAATTCGGGACGATCATTACCCTCTGCATGACCAGATCTGTAGTTGGTGCTTCCAGTTTGCCCAGCTTGAGCGCCGTGTTTCGTATCCTAAACTTCGACTGGAGGCATCCGTAGAGAGGAAAGTCGCGTAGAGAGCACATCTTTGAGACAAGTCGCTTTGAAGCTTAAGGAACGACAGCTACAGAAGGAATGGGTGTCCAACAGGCAGAGCAAGGACGGAAAAAAAGGCAAGTAGCAAAGGAAACATCAGAGAGCGTTGCGCTCCAAAATCCTTCCTCTCTCTGTGTTGGGAATGGTGGATTGACCGTATCACTGAAGAGTGCACGCAGTGCCTTGATCACCGCACCACGTGTGAGTCAGCTGCACATGGAGGGAGGAGGAAGCTTCCAAGGGCAATGAGTGCAGGAGACTCACTATTGGTGGGTGTGTGGAGGAGTGGGAATAGACAGGGGTTTTTGAGCTCGTAGCCGTGAATCCACAATGGCGTTTCCATCCCGAATGTCAAGGATTTCCCAGAACGTCTACTGGGTGTTATAATGGGGGGGGTGCAAACAGAAGCAGTTGATGATCTACGTTGCTACCAGCGACATAGGAATGAAGTCCATCTTCGTAAATTTCGGGCAACTACATCTTCGATTAAAGAACGAGATTACTTCCGCTGCATTGTGCTGGTTACTCCAGGAATAAGATGAATGGTTGCATAAATATTTGTTCAAGGGATGGTGTAATACTTTAGAATTCTAGATGACTGGACGTGTACAAACTAGGCAGGATCTACCTGAACAGTTGTGGTCCAATACCCTTGCAGAGGGGTCTCCATTGTTGCTGAGGAGGATTTAAACGAGGCTGACAGGAAACGGGATACCGAGAAGGAATCAGAGAATATCCGCCATGTGTAACGGGAGACGGCACTTAAAATAATGTGGAGAGCCTAGGGGACACGAAATATCACTGACGGGAAAGACTGAGGAAGAGCACACAAAATTCTGGAGGAACTCAGAGGGTCATTCCAGATGAAGGTTCTTGACCTGAAACGTCGTCTCTCCATTTCTCTGCATTGATGCTGCCTGACCCGCTGAGTTCCTCCCGCACTTTGTGTGTTGTTCCAGAATTCCAGCATCTGCAGTCTCTTTTGTCTCTGAAATTAAGGAAAACCTCAAAGCACTTGGTTAGAATAGTCAAAGCAAAATTGCAACCAAGACAGTGTGGGGCGCTTCAGAGACTGAAATGGCAAACTGTGTGTGGAGCCAGATACCGTGGTTCCTCAAATGAATACGTCACATCTGTATTCACAAAAGAGCAGGAGGTTGCAGATGCAGAGGTCAGGGAGGGAGACTGAAATTCTATAACATATTATCATTGAAAGGAGTATCAAATAACTTCGTGGGCTTAAAGGTGCAACACTCCGCATGGCCTGCACAGTTGTAGCCAAGGAAGAAGATGGAGGAGGGTGCTTGGGTCCGGAGAGATTTTTATATCTTCGCTGTATGAAGATGATGTTTCGGATGACCAACATACTGGGCCGTCAGAGAAGGACATCAGTAAAGAGAAAGATATATCCCCGGAGCAGTCTCGTCCTACACGTCCCTTATAACTGGGCATTTTGTCAAAGTTATCAGTCAGTGCCCACAACGTTCGTCGCTACATACTTCCTTGCATTAAGATTCATTTGCCAGTTATGTGCCCTCTCTCCCAGCCAGTTCTCACCTCCTCATTGCTCGCCACACTTTCACCATTTGTATTTGTCAATTGAACCCTGCAGACTCGTGTCTAAGTCGTGTTTTGAAGGATTGTGGATGGAATGAAGAAAGGGAAATGATCGCACGAATACTGTAAATAGGAAAGAAAACTCTGAAGTCTGAACGCAGGCCACACGTGTCGCAACATTAACCTCTTCCGCCCTTCTATAACTTGGCAGTACAAGTGGCACGTTAAGGATCTTAAGTCGAGTGTGTTTCCTTGTGATGTGACGGAGTGGTCTGAGGCGCGAGATAAACGATCCAGGAAGCCGTGGCTTCAAATACCACCATGACCAAAGGGGTGACTTCACCATTTTCTTCACGGAAACTGCTTCGTGGATCGTCCGCCCCGACAAAGAATTTCTTTTCGTTAATGTAGTAAATGGGAAAATACGGAATTTAATTCATCAACTCGCGCGTCAAACGGTTTCACTGTGAAGAGAACATCGGCTTCCGCGTCAAATCTCGGGGATGACATCCGTCAATCATTGCATCTTGCCTGCAAGTAATATCTGAACGTTGTCTCAGATGCTGACATACTTCCCAAACTGCTGCGTATGCATTAGGGGCAGTTAATCTGAGCAGTATTTCGACACATTCAGCAACAGGCATCTTATTTTGCACACTCTTGTTAAATGTTGAGGGAATGGGTAACGTTGATGTTTTAAGGGACAAGGCTGTCTTTGTGTACAACTCATCGTAAGCCAAACTGCAGTCGTCATAAGAGACTGGGAATAGTAGAATTCAAGTGGAACAAAGTTTCTCTTCAGCCAGAGATCCGGCTTTGTATTGGAGGAGAGACAGGGGGCACTAAGCCTATATTGTCGGAGAATATTTCAGCTACAGTTGCAAAAGGCAAACGGGGTTCGACAGACCTGAGGTTCAGTTGTCTTATGAATGGATCAAACACTCCGTAAAATGCCAACAACATCAGCAGCGCCAGATGAAGTTATGATCTGGTTGTACTAACAAAACACAAACTTAATAAAACCTCCAAGAGATGTCGGAAATCCATGTTCCTGCCCATCTGTATATCGCCACAATCACGAACATGACTGAACAGGTCTTTCAGCTACTCTCATGGATACTCAGAGATATTTTTCAAACGTCCTGTTCTTTTCACAAAATCAACGTTGGCTTGGCTTCGACTTTTTTTTTCCCGAATATTTCGTAACTGGCTATTTCTGCCCCATTTACAAACTCTCGCCTTGAAAACAACAGATGAAACGCCAGTGGGGTTATGGTGCACGCTTTGCGTCATCCCCCTATTGAAAATTAAGAAGTAACTTTTCAAATTCGTTGGCACCTTTTCTGAGCTCTGCGAATTTTCAAACAAACTTCAGCCGACGGCTCCACTAACTCTGCAGCCACGTCCTGTAAACCCTTGGACGGAGGTCCTCAATACGATTGACTTTTCTGTCTTTGCCCCCATTAGTTACTCCAGTATCCCGTGTTGGCTACATCTGAAATCTTCAACGTGCTGGTTGAGGTGTCCTCTACCGTGAAGACTGGTGCAGGTTATTGGTTCATGTTGTTTGCCTTCCTCTCCCGGTATTAACACCCCTGTGTCACGATCAATGCCCCAACATAACCTCAACCACTCTCTTCAATCTTCTCTCTCGATGGAGGTCCCTGTCAGTTGTTTCAGTATCACCTGTTGCTTGTCGCCCGCTGTCAGTTTTCTCTCCCATTATCAGCTTGTAATTTGATCGCTGCACTTTTACAAAATACAACCGCAGTAATCTGAACTGCCACGGCTTTAGGCATTTGTAGGCTTCAGTTTTTAATCAACATTGCACTTAACCTCCCTTGTTAGCCATCAACTCTATCGGTGGTATGCACTCAGATCCAGAATTCAGTTCGCTGCTTCCCGTTCGTATCAAGGCTCTGATGAGGTCTGGAGAGAGGTAGACCGGCCGAATTCTACACTGAGTTGGGATGAGTTAGTCCTACCTGTTAGAAAGTCGCTGAGGCGGCTTTGAGGCAGTCAGCACATCATTCTCGGGACACAGATTGAGTGCGCAGTAGTCCACACGAGATTTCGGGATGAATGCCTGGAGAGTGGAAGAGGACAGTACGTTTTTATGACTAGGAGAGTCTAGGATCCGAGATCACAGCCTCAAAATAAAAGGGCGTTCCTTTAGAACTGAGACGAGGATGATTTCTTTCAGTCAGAGGGCGGGGAATCTGTGGAATTCGTAGCCACAGAAGACGGTGGAGGCCAAGTCGTTGCGTTTACTAAATGCAGAGATTGACAGATAGCTCAAGGGGCTTAATGATCACCGGGAGAAGGCGGGGGAAAGGGGCTGAAAAATAAATCAGTTGTGATTGAATTGCGGAGCAGATTCGATGAACCGAATGGCCTAATCTGTTGGCCAAATTCTTATCTCTTATGGTCTTATGAAGCTGAAGGAATCTCGGTGAACTGATGTCACATGTTTTCTATATCGCAAATTGAGCAAAGCGATAGTCCACGTCAGAGGAACTGTCCAGGTTAAGGGAGAATGAGTGGTTCATGTGAACATCGGATAACTCGATAAAATTTCGAGTCAGGCTTATTGAGTGAAATACAGGAAAATACACAATGCATTAGTAGGACGGTTTTAATGATCGCGGTTGTCTCTGTCGAGAATGAAATTTCTGTGCAATCATAAACTGAGATCCAAGTGATTTTTGCGAAACATTGGATTTGAGGTGTGACAGAGTTACTGGATTCATTTGGCTAATTTCTGACGCAGTGGTCAACTGAGATGAATTGTTTGATGTCATCTGGAGGACGGGCAATGAAGGCAGACATTTGGGGGAGCATTTTGTATTCACCCCGTGGTGACTTCAATATTATTAACCACGATGGGCGCTTCCTCTGCAACTCAATGATATTTTCGATTGTGTCTGAATAATTCAGGTTTAAAATGATTAACTCAACCTATTTGTTCAGTGACTCTGAACAACATCAGACTAATTAGTTCCAAGTGTCCCACTGGAGAGGTTCATTTTTCTATTAATACGAAGATTCTTACCGTGTGCCGCTTCAGTGGTGTCAGAGACAGAATCACCTCCGACATAGGCAGCAACTCTCTCCATAAACTTGAGAAGATGTTCTTTGATTTCGAGATACTCTATGTCTTATATCATGTTGAGAAGATCTACTATCCTATCCTGGCTCTTCTCGGGGTCCCTGGTAAGTCAGCTGATCGTCTGCTTGCGCTGTAAATTATATGTATCTGTGCCACTGTGCTTCCCTGTGCCATCGTTACAGAAACCAGAGTCATCAGTTCCTGATGCTCATGTGCGGTTTGTCCGCGTGCCGCTGTGCTTTTCTCTGATTAATGTATTCATCGGCCAGGTGGCAAGTTACAGAAAATGGACAGACTCCTCCCGTTTCAATGTGGTACTATCGGAGGGAGACCAAAAATTTCTGGGGTGCGTTTCATGCTTGCACCGAGCGCCTGTGTCCGATCGGACAGGTGCACCGTGGGAGAATACGATCAGTGAGCGTGGTCTGCAACAAGGGTTTGGACTGGACACAGAAGACGAGTTGGCAGCAAAGGAGATTGTTGACGATCTTCACCCTGATCAATCGCAGCCACACTGTTTACCAGTGTATCCGGTATCTCCTGTTCTGTATCACTTGTGGTCACTTGTGAAAAAATACAGGGTGATAATTATTATTGCACATTACTTTCTTTCTTTGTATCGGAATTGATGAATGGATTGAAAAAGCCAACACGAACTCGGCACATTCGAGGAATCCTTCATGCCGAGACGTTAACTGGCTCCAATCAATCTCCTGATCTATCGCCGTGCAAATCATTGCATTTGTTGTCACTTCAATAAATTGATTATTGGACCACTTTATTGATACAAAAGCTCTTTATCAAATGTCAGGGTAGAATGGGTCGGGCATCTGTTCGAATGTCAGTAGTGGCTAAATTGCCCAATGTAGGGATGATCGGCTCGAATTTAGAAAACACAATATTAATAAAATCTGCAGCATCTGTTGGAATTCCATGTTCGTTATCAACTGGTTGACAACACTGTAACAACCAACTTGCGCCACCAGTGAGTAAAGTGTAGGTTGGAGCTGATTTTTCTGAACACAGGCAGGAAACGAAATCACACAACACTGAAGACCTTCTGTGATTAACTGAATAAACCCAACGTAATATTACCGAGGCCGGTCACATTCTGTTTGCACTTTTGTTGCAGTCGCACAGCCAGAGATTTATCTCACTGTTACTTGTTCAATTTCAACGTCGGCAAAGCAATCTGAGATTGGTCTTAACCGAGCAAGACGTACTCGACACGGTGGTTCTGACGGTTCTGGAAGGTGGAAGTTTGAGCACCTTCATTGCATTTCATCAGTGAAAGTTCCGTTCCTTCCAGATATTTAATCCAGGAATCCAGAAATATTCCAACACCTCTGACGCGCTGTCTTATTGATTTGTCTTCTCATTTCCTTTCCCACAGTTAACCTGGTGACGATTATGGTCCTGTCTCTGAGAAAATGCTGTCTCTCCAGGTGTGTCACCCGCTACCTGGTGGCCATGGCAACGGCGGATCTACTGGTCGTTATATTTGATCTAATCTTGAGGCAGATCCCGATTGTCTTTTCCATTTCGTTTGTGATGTTCGCCCATGTGTGTAATTTCCACGCCGTCCTGCTTCACGCCGTCACGGACTGTTCCGTCTGGTTCACCATCGGGTTCACCTTTGACCGATTTGTTGCCATTTGTAGCCAAAAGCTGAAATCTTGGTATTCCACCGAGAAAACAGCGGCTACGGTTCTGGGAACAGTGACTGTTCTGAGCAGCATAAAGAATGTTTTCTGGTATTTCATGTACACACCTTGGTACAGGTTGGTGAATACTCCTTGGTTTTGTTACATAAATGTCCGTGTTATAAACTCAATGACCTGGATAACAACTGAGTTTGTTCATTATTTTCTCACGCCGTGTGTCCCGTTTGTGTTGATTATGCTCTTGAACGCCTTAACTGTCAGACACATTTTAATGGCGAGCAGAGCCCGCAGGAGACTCCGGGGTCAGAATAATAGGGAGACTCCCAGAGATCGAGAGATGGAGAACAGAATGAAATCCATAATATTGTTGTTTGTCATCTCGGGAAACTTCATTCTGTTGTGGTCAGTGTTTACGGTGTATTGTGTCTGGAACCGACTCTGGAATCTCGCGTACGATTCTGTTTCCTTCCCAGCATTTATCGGCGAAATAGGTTTCATGTTCCAGCTTCTGAGTTGCTGCACAAACACGTGCATTTATGCAGTGACACAGACTAAGTTTCGAGAGCAGTTGTGTGCTGTGATGACGTATCCGTTTACTCTAACTGCAAAATTAACTAAACACGGTTAAGAAGTGAACAATTTGCAGATTCACCTTTATTTCAACGTTCTCTTCATCCCAATCTCCACAAGAATCTCTGATAGAGCGGCAGGGGCGTTGGACCAAATATATTCACGATCTGTTGCATTTTGAAACGCTCCCCAGCAAAGCGTGCCTTGTTTAGGCAAAGATATATTAGATATGCTGGGCAGGTCTGTCATGTTCCTTGAAGAACAGAGACGTTTGTTCGTGATCCTAAATCGATAAACATTCATTCTACTCGGGAGTGTGAACAATTAATGGCAGTCTTGCGAAACTGTTGCAGGAAGCTGACCCGTGGAAAGACGTATAAACAGCTTAACCAAATTAAAATGTCTCATTTCAATCCTTCATTAACCGCCTCCCAGTCTAGTCAGGGATCGGAGAAACAAAATGTGTCATCGCTCCCTGTCATGGTTCCGTGTACTGGCTTCTATTCGACTCCATTGATTATGTCTTGTTGGGCAGCATATGGATACCCTGCACGACTAAGTGCATAACGACACACACCTGAGCCACATCAGGGGGATAGCATAATAAACCGAGTTTCTCTATCACTAGTGGCCAGAGTATTGGTTAATCTTTGAGTGTACTTTGTCTCCTGGCTGCTCAGAGTTGTCAGCTCGAGAGCAGTCTCGGTTTCACTGTTCCTCTTCGTAAATGCAGTTTTCGTGTTGGGACTCCACCTCAGATCCCCGAGGCAAGATTCCTTCCAGTTGCTGCCTGTGTTTGGTTCTGAGAAAGCATCCTTACTCCAGTCTCGTACCAGTGTGCCGCATTTGTATTGTATGCGAGCTTGCTCTTCGCTCAACATTGTGACAGAATACTCTAGCCACCATGAACCCAGTTGATAGGAATCCCGGGTATGGAGCCCTCGACTGCCAGGGCTCACTTCTGGGCTGGCATGACCTGCAGCTCCAGCAGGTTGTGGCAGACTTCTGTACCCTTACCGTGACGGTTGGGCAGCTCAGTGAACAGTTCAGCCGAGTCTCTGCTCTTCTTACCTTTGCCCCTCCGGGAATTCCGTCTGAGCAGCCCAGAATATCAGTAAGAACATCACCCTACAGTTTTATGACCCGACCACCCAAGGAACTGCATGTACCTGACCCAGAACCCTACACTGCGGATCTGTGAAAATGCTGGTCCTTCCTACTACAATGCTCGTTTGTTTTTGAGCAGCGGCCCTTCACGTGCACCACTGAGAGATCCAAGGTCGCATTTATCGTGGGGTTGTTGCGAGGAAGTGCTCTGGAATGGGCCAATGCCAACTGGGACAATCAGCCAGACACCTGCTCCTCATCTCACACCTTCATGGGGGAGATGAGAAATGTCTTCGACCATCCCATCCGTGGAAAAGAGGCAGCCAAGCGACTCCTCACCCTCCGTCAGGGCTCCCGCAGGAACGCAAAATACTCAGTGGAATTCCGGACGTTGCCGGCCGACTTGAGATGGAATGAGGAGGATCTCCAGGGTTTTTTTGGCAAGGCCTCAGCGACAGGATTAAGGACGAGTTGGCAGCACGGGATGAAACAACCAGCCTGCAGGCATTGATCTCTGTAGCCACCAGGCTGGACAGCACACTCTGAGAAAGGCAGAGAGAGAGAGAATAGTTCGTCCAATACCTCCTTTCCTCCACTGCTCACCTTCCAAGTCTCTCCTGACCCGAGACTCTCGGCAACTTCTCCTTTCTTCTCTAAATGGCTCCTGACTCAGCTGTTTGCACCACCTCGCCGGAGCAACCAATGCAACTAGGACTTTCTCCCTCCGAACGCTCTATCTGGGGATTGCCTCTATTGCTATTAACTTGGATATTCTCTCGCCACGTCCCCATAGGCCAAACAAGAGGACTCACCAGTAGACAGAAGGATCCTGGTGAGCCAGACAACTTTCCCTATGGCCTCCCAGGACCGGATGCTGATCCCAGCTACCATAAGACACCTCCTGTGTCCTTGGTCTTCTCCGCCTTGGTGTACTCCGGCGCCGAGGGAAATCTGTTGGATGAACGCGTAGCCTCCTGGGCCGGGATTCCTCAGGAGACATTGAGTGCCCCTCTAGAAGACCGGCCGCTAAATGGCAGACTGTTGCCCAGAATCACGCACCGTAGACCTCCGCTGTCGTTGCTCATCTCTGGAAACCATCGGGAACAGGTCCAATTCCACCTGATAACCTCCCCACTGACGCCGGTGGTCCTGGGGTACCCTTGGTTGAGCCGCCACAACCCCACCTCGATTGTGTGCTGGGCGGGATAACCGGTTGGAGTCTATTCTACCATTCCACGACTCCAGTCGGCCCTTGCTCCAGTACAGGTTACAGCTAGTTCGTCGGCAGCCGAAACCCTAGGTACCAGCGGAGTATCACGACCTGGGGCAAGTATTTAGCAAACAAGAGTCTCTTTCCCTGATTCCTCTCTGGCCATATGATTGCGCAATCGACATTCTCCCCGGGGCTCCGCTACCTACCAGTCGGCTATATAACTTGTCCCGACCAGAGAAGGAGGCCATGGAGGAGGACATCAATGAATATCTCTCGGTTGTCATTATTCGCCCCTCATCCTCCCCGGTAGGCGCAGGGTTCTTTGTGGGAAAGTAGGACGGCTGACTGCGTCCGTGCATTGACTACCGGGGCCTCAATAACATAACTGTCAGAAATAAGTATCCACTGCCTATCATCAATTCCGCGTTTGAACGTTTCTCACGGGGCCACCATATTCTCTAAACTTGACCTAGAAGCGCTTACCAGCTGGTCAGGAAAAGGGAGGGAGATGAGTGGAAAACAGCATTTAACACCGCTCTCGGTCACTTTGAATAGCTAGTAATGACATTCAGCCTTACCGATCCTCCCGCCGTCTTCGAAGCCCTGATCAATGATGTCCTCCGAGACTTCAGAAATCGATTTGTTTGTCCATCTAGATGACATCCTGATCTTCTCCAGTAGTCTCCAGGAACAGACCCAGCATGTCCGTTAGGTTCTCCAGAGGCTTTGTGAGAGCAAACTCCTCGTCCAGGTCGAGAAATGTGAATTCCATGTCCCCTCAGTCAGCTTCTTAGGATACATCATTGAGAGAGGACAAGTAAGGGAGTTTCCCGAAAAGATCCGGGCGGTGTCGGAGTGGCCTTGACCCACGACACGCAAGCAACTCCAACGGTTTCTGGGGTTTGCAAATTTCTGTCGCCGCTTCATTAGGGATTATAGTCGAGTGGCGGCACCCCTTACTCAATTTGCTTCACCTCAGACCCCTTTTCTGTGCAATCCCGAAACTGACTCGGCGTTCTCGGACCTGAAGAAACGCTTCACGTCTTCTCCTAACCTGGTCCAACCAGACCCCTCCCGCCAATCTTTGTGAAGGTCTACGTCTCCAACTCCGGACTGGGAGCCGTCCTATCTCAACGCTCCGGTTTGGATCAGAGACTGCACCCCTGTACCTTTTTACCTCGTCGGTTGTCCACCGCCGAACGTAACTACTACGTAGGGAACCGGCAGTTACTGGCAGTCAAACTTGCGTACGAAGAGTGGAGGCACTGGCTCTAGGGAGCGGAACGTCCGTTTATCGTTTGGACAGACCACAGGAACCTGGAATATCTACTAACAGCGAAACCCCTGAATTCCCGTCAAGCACGGTGGACACTATCCTTTAGCAGGTTCCGGATTAGGCTAACATATCTATTGGGGTCCAAGAACGGGAAGCCCGATGGTCTCTCCCGACAATACACTGCCGAGGAGGACCATCCTCACCCCGAGACCGACTTTCCCCGTTTCTGTGTGGTTGCGACCCTCACCTGGGAGATCGAGGCTGCAGTGAGGAAGCCCAGTAGACCCAACCTGATTCACGCAACGGACCACCCAACTGCTTATTTGTACCAAAGCATGTGCGGTCTCAGATTCTGCAGTGGGGACATTCTTTCCGTTTCGCTTGCCATCCAGGGATTGACAGGACCCTTTTTCTCTTGGAGAAGCACTTCTGGTGGTCTGACATGAATGCTAATGCCCGTTCCTTTGTCTCTGCCTGTTCTGTCTGCACCCGTGGAAAAGCCTCCCACCGACCACCGGCTGGACTGCTTCCTCCCTTACCCATACCTAGCCGTCTGTGTTCCCATATCGCCCTGGATTTTGTCACAGGACTGCTACTTTCTCACTGGAACTCTGCTGTTCTCACCATAGTGGACTGCTTTTCCAAAGCAGTGCATTGTTGAATTCCTTCCCAAACTCCCTATGCTTTGGGGACAGCTGACCCGGTCGTCAAACACGTCTTCCGCCTCCACGGAATCCAGTAGATATTGTCCCTGACCGGGATCCCCAGTTTGTTTCTGCAGTAGGGGGGTCTTTTTGTCAGGCTCTTGGGACATCCGTCAGCCTATCGTCCGGTTTCCATCCAGACGAACGGCCAAACAGAACGGGCAAATCAAGAACTGGGAACTGCGCTACGTTGCACAACTGCGAACAACCCTTCAATTTGGAGCACCCAGCTCGATTGGGTTTAGTAAGCCCATAACTGTCTGGTCTGCACTGCCACTAGAATATCACCCTTTGAATGCTCACTTGGTTACCAACCCCCTCTGTTCCCCATCCATGAAGGGGACATCTCCGTATCCTCAGTTCATGGCCATCTCCGCCGTTGCCGCAAGGTCTGGAAGGACACACGCGCGGCCCTGCTCTGGACTGCCGACCGCAGCCAGAGATTCGATGATCGTCGGCAGATACCCACGCCAATGTATCAGTCTGGGCAAAAGGTTTGGCTCTAGGCTGAGTACATCCTTCTCAAGGACGAGGCCAAGAAACTGGCTCCTCGCTTCTTCGGACCTTTTGAAATTGAGCGGATCGTCAATCCCACAACCGTCCGGCTCAAATTGCCTACAAGTCTGAGAATACTTCCCATTTCCATGTGTCTCAGGTGAAGCCAATAGCTAGCAGTCCATTGTGCCCTCCAGCCAAGCCCCCTCCGCCCCCGCGGATTGTTGACGACCACCCAGCGTACACCGTCCGGCGTTTACTGGATGTAAGCCGTCGGGGTATGGGCCTGCAGTACTTGGTGGATTGTGAGGGATATAGTCCGGAGAAGCGTTCCTGGGTTCCTCGGTCCTTCATTTTGGACCCCTCCATCATTCAGGAATTCCACCAGAACCATCCAGATACGTCCGGTGTGTCGCCTGGAGGCCTCCGTTGAGGAGAGGGATGGTACTGTCATGGTTCCGAGTACTGGCCTCGATTCGGCTCCATTGCTGATGCCTTGTTGGACAGCGCATGGATTCCCTACACTTCTAATTGCATAAATACACACACCTGAGCCCCATCATGGGCCCAGCATAAGCGCCCAGGTTTCTCTAGCACGAGTTGCCAGAGTATTGGTCAACTTTAGGTATACTTTGTCTCCTGGCTGCTTAGAGTTGTCAGCTCTTGAGCAGTCCCAGTTTCACTGTTTCTCTTCGGAAATCCAGTTTTCCTGTTGGGAATCCACCTCAGATCCCCGAGGCAAGATTTTTTTCCCAGTTGCTGCCTGTGTTTGGTTCTGATAAAGCATCCTGACTCCATTCTCGTACCAGCGTGCCGCATTTGGGTTCTCTGCGAGCTTGCTCTTCGCTTAACATTGTGACACTCCCATCCCTCTCTATCGAGAAATGTCGCTCTCTGCGTACCGAGTTATTTTTCAGCAAGCCGACATACAGTTCAAACAAATACAGGGTGACCGAAGTAAAACCATTCAGCTCCCGTGTTTGAAACATTTTATGAAATAGTGTGTTGCCGGAAAATACAGCACGAATCAGTTCATAACCCGAAGTAAATTGTCCGCACATTCTTTTCCTGCCTGTGATGAATAGGAGAGGCTAACAAATGTTCTCAGGATCAGTGTATAAACAGAGAATCTGTGGAAAGCCAGAAAGACCAAGACTCCGACCTCAAGTTTATCCAAGTAATGCCACATTCCCGAAGCCTTTCTATCCTTTTATTTACGACACCCGATTGAAGCAACATAACTGGATACTGACATTGCCAGACACAGACAGCAGATGCTGGAATCGAGACCGTAAAACACTCTGCCGGAGGATGCCAGCGGGTCGAGCAGAAGATGTGGGAGAGCGGGAGTGGAATTTTCGACGATTGCTGTCAAAAATCTACATCGGGTTTTGGTGCACGGTTCCAACAAAATATCGTCCATTCGTTTACCATCACAAATGCTGCTGGACCCGTTTCATTCCTCCAGAAGATTGTTCATTACTACTGAAATTGTCAGCACTTTCAATCAGTGAAAACGTACTCTCAAAACGACGGATATTGAAGCAAGTTCTCAGATCAATTTTGAAGCGAATTAATTTATCGGATTAATTTACTAATTGGTTGCCAATTTTGATCCCAGATGGCGAAACTGCCGACCTCCGCTGATGCAGCAGTTGATGACCCGTGCAATTAATACAGGATTCCGCTCTTCTTCGCAGAGTTTGTAAATTACTTATGTCGTAATTTTTCAGTGGATCGTTTTCCAATTGTATTTTTGAAGGGAACAGGGTACCACGCCGAGACGGTGGAGCAGAGGAATGCGTAATGACAAGGCTATAATTTGCTACTTTCCATTCCAGTTATACCAGAGTCCAACTGCTTGCATTTATCGGCACTTGAATGTACTTTCTCTCCTGGATCTCTGAGGTAAGCTCAGCTGAAATGGTGCGCTATGTGAATTGGTTCAGGGATCCAAGCAATTGTCAGGATGGCTCTGTGAAACACCTGCCCCTCCAGTGTCCATTAAATATTTACACCTTACTGAAACCTGTATCCTCTAATTTTAGATTCTGCTGCCATGGGTAAAAGACTGTGGCCATCCACCTTATCGATAATTATAAGAACCTTTACAAGATAACACTCCGGCTCAGGGTAAAAACTCCCAGCTTCTCCGGTCTCTCCATGTCACTAAAGACCTCCAGTCCCATCAACACCTTTTCCTAATCTGTTCTGCACCCACTGCAGTTGAATCACATCCTTCCGTCAGATCACGACTGGAACTGCACACAGTCCTTCAGGTTTGGTCTCAGCAACGTCTTGTTCAGCTGCAACATGACGTCCCAACACTGGTACAAAATGCCATGTTTCACCATCATACTCATGTGTAAATTTCCAATTATATTCATCTCCACTCCCTCCGTTCCAAAGGACTCTATCTCAACTTCATCAATGTCTCTTTCCCAACGATTTTAATCTTTACCCGGGTTTCTGGCAGAAGTACGACCTGAATCTGCCCGATCCCCACTTCCTTTGTGAAGACATTTCTATCCCTCTCATTTCTACTGCTCTTTGCCTCTTCCCGCAATCTCCGCCGTTTCTCTCCCTAAGATTCATTTAATGTAACGCACACGTCTCAGTCAAACTGAAGTTACTTACTCAGAATACCCACGTCCGTTCGCGTGGTCCGTTTCTGCAATGTGACACGCCAGCGAGAGAGGTGCTCATTCGTCAGCTCCACTTACATCGTTAAGACTTTTTTTTCGCATTTGTCTTTTTTTGAGCTCGAACTTGACGTCTGTGTTTTTGATTGCTGAAGGACCTTGCTCCTTTACTCCGATGTTCACTGCGAACACCATTTCTATTCGCCTTTGGTAAACTCAGTCTTGGAGCATGATATTTTGAACAGTGAACAAATGTTTTGAAGGGCCCCTTTGCATCCTATTTTATCAGGGAAAATATTTCCTCATCATGGTCCGAACCATTTCCACCCCAAGCCTTGTATCTACCTTCCACTGCATCTCACGGATTGACTTCAGGGATCAACAGTCCGGCACTCCAAGCAGCTTTTTCTTACTCCACGTCTCCATATTTCAAATTTTTACTCAGTCATTTGTTTCTACCTCTCCGGACTTCACGAATACTTGACTCACTGAGAGAGTCTTCGGGGGAAGTTCTGAACGCAATTGTTACGCGTTGCTCCGTGTGTCAATGCGATATTTTGAACAAAGCTTTAGTGTTTAGTATTTCCCAGTCATCTATTCCACTGCGAGTGACGTGTCAATTATATTCTTCGATTCTAAGATGAATTTGTTGATTGCATGATCAACAGGATCTGCGATCAAACGCTGGCTGACCACTCTGTGTTTCTGATTCTTTACTCATCACAACGAACGTGATAGCCCTTGCGATCCTGTCCCGGGGAAAGTGCCGTCTCTCCAAATGTGTCTGTCGCTACATCGTGGCCATGGCAGCGGCAGATCTATTTGTCATTATCACTGAGGTGATCATGTTCCATATTAATGACTTATACTTCCCATAAAAGTTTCTGGATATTACCTAAATATGCTCCTCCCATAAGGTCCTTAGTTATTCGGCCACAGACATCTCCGTGTGGTTGACGCTCTCCTTAACATTTCATCGATATGCGATGATTTGTTGTCAGAAGATTCGGACTAAATATTGCACCGAACAAACTGCAGTCGGGGTTATTGGAGTCGTGTGTCTGCTTTCCTGTTGTCAAAACATCCCCGGTTCTTCGTCAGTCAGCCTTTCCTGACAGTACACAGCGTAACATGGAGCTGTAAAGCAAGAGTAAGTTTTTATATTGAGCTCACATGGACAGTTTTCAGGTGGATTCATTATATCCTTACCCCTGTACTTCCAATGTTCCTCATGTCACTCCTCAATGCTCTGACCGTGGGGCATAGTTTAACGACCAGCAGAGCCCGCAACAGGCGAAGAAGCAGCAAGAATGATGCGATTCGCAAAGATGCCGAGATGGAGAGCAGACGGAAGTCCATTATTTTACTATTTGCTGTATACGACAACTTCATACTGCTTTGGATGACGTATTTTGTCGTTTTCCTGTTAACGCAAATTATAAAGCTCTATTATTCAACCCGTTTCAGTGACCCGATGCACATCGCGGACCAAACCAGCTACATGCTGCTGTAGCTGAGCTGCTGCACAAACACTTGTATTTATGCAGTGACTCAGTCTAAATTCAGGCAGGAGCTGAAGAATGGGATAAAATTACCGTGGAGAATGATGGCAAAATGTGTTAAAAGAAAACTCCGCAGGAATTCCGGGCATTAAATCTCAGCAGAATCTCGTATCGCGTTTCACCTGAGACCAAAATTCAGATATGTCTCTCGGGAACACCCGGAAAATCCTGTGCATGCAATGGTGCACAATATCCAGGACTTAGACTCAGGTAGATGTGAGTGATCAGCTGATAATGCGATTGAATCATATCCCGGCACACGAACTTTGGAATTCGAGTGATGTGATAATTCAATGTTCTGTTCTAGTTCACGGCCAATATATTTGCTACGGACTGAGGCAGTGCGAAAAGCGTTGTTTGATGACGGTAAAAAAGAAATGAAATGCAAACGCACACGCTTTCGTTTCAGTACAATAAAGCTTTGATGATGATAAAGGTCACACGTTGGTTCCACCTTTCCCTTTGCTGCCCGAAACTTCGTCCTCAGCAGCTGCCGGTATATTTGGAACATTGGGGATTCCGTTTCTCGTCGCCCATTGACACCTGTCTGCGGGCTGTGGAAAAACGTTGTTTCCAACACAACATGTCTTGTCAATCACAACCGTAGTTTCATGGTGTGGTGTCTGGGACGTGTCTATGAATACCGATGTTGGCAGTTACCAGATTTTAGAATGCATCTGTAAACGTGGTTTTTCCTGCAGCAAATCCTCTGGACAGACATGGAGTCAGAAAGTCAAAGAGCAGTACAGCACAGAAACAGGCCCTTCGGCCTGTCTAATCCATGCCGACTTGATCTTTCAGATAGTCCTCTATACCTGCACACTTGCCATATCCCTCGAAACCCCTCCCATCCATGAGCGAATCCAAACCACTCTTAAATGTTACAATTGATGCCGTATCTACCACTTCTGCTAGAAGCTCGTTTCAGACTCGCACCACTTGCTGTGTGAATAAATTACGCCTCAGACTTCCTGAATATAATTCATCTTTCAACCTAAGCCAATGTCCTCTCGTTATCGTCTCACCTAACCTTTACGGAAAAAGTCTACATGCATTCACCCTAATTATACCCCTCATAATTCTGTATAAGATCTCGCCTCATTGTCCTGCGCTCTAGGGAATATAGTCTGAACCTCTTCAACCTACCCTGGAACTCAGGTCCTCATATCCCGCCACATCCTTGTAAATTTCTCTGCACTCTTCCAAGCTTGAGAGTTCTTTCCTGCTGTAGGTGACCAGAACCTCACACAGTACTCCAAAAACGGCCTCACCAACATATTGTACAGCCTCAACAAAACATCCCAACTCCTGTACTCAGTGCCCTGATTTATGAAGGCCAATGTGCCAAAAGCTCTTAGACTCTGTCTACCTGTGGCACCACTTTCAAGGAACTATGGACCTGTGTTTCAAATCACTTTGTCTACCGCACACCTCAGTGCAATACCATTCACTGTGTAAATCTTACCCTGATTTGACCAAAGTGCATCACCTCACACTTGTCTGCACGATATTCCCTCTGCCATTTTCAGTCGATTTTCCTAGTTGGTCCAGATTACGCTGCAAGCGTTGTTAGCATTCATCACTGTCTACAGCACCTCGAATCTTGGTCTCATCCGCAAATTTGCGGATCCAGTTTGATCCAGTCAGGGAGTCAAACATCCACTACCATTCTTGGCTTCTCCCGCAAAGCAAACGTTGAATCCAATTGGCCACTTCATCCTGAATGCCAAGCGACTTAACCTTCTTGACCAACCTCCTATATGTGACTTTATCAAAGGCTTTGCTAATGTCCATGTAGATAACGTCCACCGCCTTCCCTCATCGACCTTCTTGGTAACCTCCTCGATGATCTCTACAAGATTGGTTAGAAATGACCTACTGCGCACAAAGCCACGCTGACTGCCCCTGTCCAGCCAAATACTTATATATCCTGTCTCTTCGAACACTTTCCAGTAGCTTAACCACGACTGACGTCAGGCTCACCGGCCTTTAGTTTTCTGCTTATTTTTAGAGCGTTTCCTGGACAACGGAACAACATCAGCTCTCCTCCAGTCCTCCACTACCTTACCCATGACGAAGGACGTTTTAAATATCTCTGCCAGTGCCCTGTGATTTCTGCACCAGCCTCCCACAAGGTTCTATTGGCACCTTGACTACCCCTGGGGATTCATTCCCCTTTATTCGCCTCAAGGCAGCTAACAGATCCTCTTCCGTGATCCTGATTCGGTCCATGACCTCACTACTCCTCGACCTCAGTTCCATGTTCTCTGTTGTCTTGTCTCTCGAGGAAATGCGGATGCAAACCATTATTTAAGTTCTTCCTCATCCCTTTCGGCTTCATGCATAGATGACAACACTGATATACAAGAGGACCAGCTCTGTCCCTTGTTACCCTTCTGTTCTTAAAATAGCCAGAGAAAAATTTGTGATTCTCTTTCACACTGTCAGCCAACTTCATGTCCTCATTGAGCCCGCCGGATGTCTCTCTTAAGTGTTATCTAGATTTTCTTATGCTCCTCAAGCGTCTCATTTGACCCTCACTGTCTGTACCTAACATACGCCATCTTATTTTTCTTTACTGGGGCCTCAGCATCCCTCGATAACCAAGTTCCATAAACCTGTTAGCCTTGCATTTTATTCTAACGGTAACATACGGATTCAAAACTCTGAAGATTTCACTTTTGAAAGCCTCCCACTTACCAAGCGTCTCTTTTCCAGAAAACAACCTATCCCAATGCACACCTGCCAGATCCCTTCTGATGCCATCCAAATTGTTCTTACTCCAATATGGAATCTTAAGCCGATGGCCAGTTCTGTCCTTCTCAATATTTTTCGTGAAACCAATGTAATTACGATCACTCGATTCAAAGTGTTCAGCTGCACCCACCCCTGTCACCTGCCCTGTCTCGTTCCCTGAATGAAGATCCAGTTTCGCTCTCTCTCCAGTTGGCACCTCTACAGATTGATTGAGGAAACTTTCCTGAACGCATTTGACAAACTCTATCCCATCCAACCCCTTTACAGTATGGGATTCCCAGTCAATATGCGGAAAGTTAAAATCACCAACCAGAACAACCTTATTTTTCTTTCAGCTTCAGCTCTCTGTCCACATATTTGTTCCTCTAAATCTCGCTGACGACCGGGAGGTCTGTATTATTGTGTCATTAACGTGGTCATGTCTTTCTTATTCCTCAGTTCCACTCATATTGGCTCAGTAGACGAGCCCTCCAGTATGTTCTGTCTGAGTATTGACGTGACATTCCCTCTGATGAATAATGCCACCCTCCCTCTTTAATAACTCCCTGTATATCATGTCCAAAACAACGGAAACCCGGAACATTCAGCTGACTGTCCTGCCCCTCCTGCAACCAAGTCTCACTATTGGCTCCAACATCACAATTCCCCGTGCCGATCCATTCTCTAAGTAAATCTGCCTTACCTGAAATACGCCTCACATTAAAATAGACGCATATCAGAACATTAGATCCACCGTGCTCATCAACCTGTCGATTTCTATCTCTGTTTGTTGGCTTAAGGTCTACTTCCCGCAAATACTCCATTGTTGCCCGGCCAGTCTGGTTCCCACCCCATGAAACTCTATTTTAAGCTCCCATCCCAGAGCAGAACTGTCAAATCGTCCTGCAAGGACCTTGGTTCCCTTCTATTTCAGGTAAAAACTGTCCCGTTTGTTGTGGGTCCACCTGCCCTGGAAGAGAGCCCAATGATCCAAAGTATGAAGCCCTCCTTCCTGCACCATCTCATTAGCAACGCGTTAAACTGCACGGTCTTCATCTTTCTTGACTCACTAGCACAAGGCAAGGGTCGCAATCCCGAGTTCACCACCCCGGAGGTCCCGTCTTTTAACTGAGCACTGATCTCCACAAACCCGTTTTGCAGTACCTCATCAGTCTTCCTTCCTAATGCATTGGTACCCATGTGGATCACGACTTCTGGCTGCTCACCCTCGCCCTTAAGAATGATCTGGACTAGATCCGTGACGGCTCTTACCCTGGCACCAGGGAACCAACATACCATCGGGAGCCTGGTTCTTTCTCGTCCACAGATTCTCCCATTTGTTCCACTGACCAATGAATCTCCCTTTAATACTGCACTCCTCTTCCCTCCCGCTTCCCCTTTCTGAACCACAGAGCCAAACTCAGGGCCAGATGGCGAGTGTTCTGAGCACTGGTTTCCTCAATCAGTTTAGCGAATACGATTTCAGCGGCGTCGAGCTTTTGTGTTATGTCGCTAAGGAAGGTATTTCTGTTAAAATTATTAAATTAACATTTCAAAAAAATCACTATTTAACCACTGTTTTTGTCCTACCCAGGAGCAATACGAGTCGTTATGCCTCCTATCGCTTGGCTTCACACTGGCAGTGGATGAAGCTCTTTAGTTTAGTTTAGTGTGGGAATGGGAATGGGAATTGAAATGGCATGCAAACGGGAGCTTGAGATGACCATTGCGAACAGAGAGCTGGTGCCCTCCGAATCAGTCGCCTCGTCTGGGCTTGGTCTCGCCGATGTGGAAGAGGACACATCGGGAGCAGCAAATGCCAGACGAGGTTGGATGAGGCGCATGTGAATCTTTGCTTCATCTGGAAGAGCTGTTCAGTTCCCTGGTTGGTGGTGAGGGAGGAACCCTAAGAAAACCTGTTGCATCTCCTGCGTTTGCAGTGGCAAGTGCCAGGGGTTACGAAGTTTCGTGGCGAGGGATGAGCGGAAACAACTTCAGGCTCCAGAAATTCTGCCGGTGCGACCTCGCCTCCCACCCGGACCCAAGCTTCCAATGCTCTTCCGGGCCTTAGTCCTACTTCCCCTGCCGCCGTTGTCACTACAGACTCCAAACTCTGACCCCGTATTCCAGTCCTTACACCACTCTTTTACCCTCATCCTCCCCTCTTCTCCCTCAGCACCCCATACTTTCATCTCACTGAGTCCCTTCGTCCATTCATCACTTATGTTTGTACTCTTCCGCCCGCAACTCAACGAGCTCGGGATTGTCATGACGTCAGGCTCTTCTCGCGTCACTTCCGATTCCATGTGCAATTTTTTGTCAAGGAGTCCCGACACCCCACTGATTATTTCCATTGCGTCTCCAATAATCTCCTGGGTCACGCCTTGGGGCCTTCTACCCTCTTTGGATCTTTTCATCTGCAATTGCCGTCGCTATGTCAACCGCCTCGACTTGCCCACTACACTCTCACACTTCAAACTTACTTCCGAATACCCAGGACTCCATTCACTTTGCACAAATCTCGACTCATGAAACGCTCAAACAAGGTCGGTGCAGATGTAGTCTGCCGGACTCCCCTGTGCATCCCAATATCAGATGGAAGCTCTCCTACTTATACCTACCGCTAGACCAGATCCCTGGCAACAAGAACCAGGTTACAGTCTCTTGTAATAAAGCACGCGGCATGATTGAGGTGTTGAGTATAAAAGTGGGAAAGTTATATTGCAGCTGTATAAAACTTTGTTCGTCCACATTTGGATTATTGTGTGAAATTTTGGTTGTCTAATGAAAGGGATCCTATGCAAGTAATGCAGACGGTGCGTAGAAGGATCAACAGAATTCTGATTTAATTAAAGAATGTTACAAATAGGACAGGTTGGACAAATTGTGTTCTTTCCTCAGCAACATCGGAAGCTCATTGATGACCTGATAGAAATTTAGACAATTGTAGAAGCCTCGATAGGGTTGACAGAGGTTTTAACCCAGTATGGAATGATCAAATACTGGAGGACACCGTGTTACAGTGAGAGGGGATAAAGACACAAAATTTTTTATTACACCGAGTGGAAGGTGGTGCTAAGGGAAGTTGTGGAAGTAGATATGACAGCAACGTTTTAGAGGAATCTGGGCAGGTACATGAAGAGACATAGAACAGGATGTAGACCATGTACAAGTACATGTCATGGTTTTAACCTTACATCATGGTCAGTGCCGTAATCATGGTCCGATGTACCTGTTCTTGTGTGTCATTGTTCTATGTTGTATGCGAAGCAGGAATGCTCAATTGGACGGTGTTTCTGACAGGCAGTGACACCTGGTCCCTGAGGTTGAATGAGCTGTTCATGTTGAGCCGGTGACACCGGTCCAAGAGGACGAGTCTGTTGATCGTACTGTGGTGCTCCAACACAGCAAGTAAATAGAAGTTCCATATAATGTACCTTGACACCATGTCCCAGAAAGTGTAACATGTGCAGTACATCCTGCAATTTGATGCCTCTTTTCGAGACCAGATAATTTTATTGCATGGAACGAATATTCATTACCCGTCACATCAGGATGAGGAAGTGCTAATAACCGCAAGTCACTGCTCCAAACGACAGATCCGCTCAGCGAATATCCCCGTCACTTGAATCTCAACCGAACACCTTTCTTCAATTCATGCCATTGATAGTGCAGGGCATATCGGCCAGGCGCTCCTGCAACACAGTCTCCGCGTTTCTGTAGAAGGTTTTGCATGATTTGGCGGAAGACAGCGAGAGAATAAAGAAGACGGTGTTACAGCTGAACTAAGGAGAAGAGCTGAGTCACTCCCGGCAGATCATTGTACAAAGGACGGAAATACACATAATCCAGAGCTCCTTCAGATTTCAGCAGGATGTCACAAAATGAATGACTCTTGCTGTACACACAAATAAATAGTGTTGTCACGTAATGACATGCAACACATTCAATTGTTCGAACATGCTCGTCACAACTCAGAACAAAACGAGCGTGCGCACGTCCATGCAGACACACAGACACAAAAACAGACAATGAGAAAGAGAGAGACACAGAGACACACAAATACACACACACACACACACACACGCACTCATACACACACACGCACTCAGACAGCCAGACATACACACACACATACACACGCGTACACACAGACACATAGGAACCCACACGCATAAAACATAGACACAAACAGAAACACACACAGACATGCGGACACAAACACACACACACATTCACACACACCCACACATACACAAACCCACACTTCGCCATGCACACACAGGGACACAAAAAACACTCACACAGCCAGACACACACAGACACACTCACACGCACATGCAGACACACATACAGACACACACAAATACACGCACATAAACACACAGTCACAGCAAAACATTTGCAAAATAATAAATGAAGAAAATAACAACAGAGCATAGAAGGAAGGATGTAGCTGACAAATATCGATGGCACGGGCAATGTGAAGGGAATATATTTTTACATTAAAATGCTAATTCCTGTGATGAATGCACTTGCCGTATAAAACGATGACTTTAGGTTACTGTGTATCGATGATAATTGCTGCTCATATTTTTGATTTGTGTGGGTGAACACGGAGATATTTCGTTCCAGATTTCAATATAAATCGGTTGCCTGATCAATGTGCCATATGTCCAAACTTCTGCAAGGTTATTGTGGTGAACATACAAGGTTATTGAACAAAATAAAGCTATATTTAACCTGCAATTGATATCCTGGCTTGTTTAACAGAAACACGGAAGTATTACAGCGGAACTAAGTCAATCGTGCCATCGCGAACCTCCTGAAACTCTGCAGGAGAAATACAATTTCTCCCAACCTCCCAGTTTTCCAGGAGTTATCGCCTGTCATTCAGGGAGGAAGGGGTTTTTTCAACAGTTTGATTTGCAAGCAAGGGCCGTCATCTATGCAAACATTCGAATACCTTCATTTTTTTTCAATTCTGTTCAAGTCTTTCACATATTCCTGAAGTAAGGTAAACATAAAGGATCACAGTATTGTAGCAGTTACAGAACCATTGGAGTTAGCGAGGTGGATTGTTCCATGTTCTCCTCACTTGTCCTCTTACATACGTTCTTTTTCCGTTAGTCTTGTGTGTCTTGGAATTCTTTGAATTTTAATATTCCGTAAACCATACTGTACTAAATTGACAATATTCACTATATCCCCGGCGATTGGTCCTCTATCTACAAAGACTGAAACTGAAAACCTGAAGAAAGCACAAGTATCCGTCTGATCCAAAAACTAACGTTCCAAGCTACAGCACTTCTCTGGTGTTCTCAGTAAATCGGTTACACCTACTGCCTTCGGATTTGAGTGCCTCTCGCAGAGGTCGGAGCGAAGGTTAATTAAAGTGCAGAATGACTTTATTTGTGGAGGATTGCTGGTGGCCATGATTGCCTCACTCTCCGACTGCCAATTTGTCGAGGACACGTGTCCAGATGGAAGATAGGTGTTGTTCTTCACACGTTCATTGGGCTTTGTTGCAGCAGTACGGGAGATCACAGGCAGATTGTTCAGTGTGGGAGTTGCATGATGAATTAGTGTTGCGTGCAACTGGAACTTCCGTGTTCCCCCTGCGGACTGAAATCAGGTGCTCTGCAAAATGATCAATCACTCTGCATCTGGTTTCTCCAATGTGAACTCCGAATGCAGTACACTGGATTGGAAGGTTGACTTCCCGCTTCGCCTGAACAGGCTATTTGGACTCCTGAATGTTGAACTATTTGATGCCCACCCAGAACAGCCGAGTCGTCAGAATGGAAGATTATTTAATTTGGCTGGATTTTCCAAATATTTCTCGCCGCCACACATTCTCCTCTGAGGGTCCCGTTTTTCTCTTCGAGTCTTGCATTTCCCCCATTGTTCTCCTTATTAGTGCGGATAGTACCTTCAGCAAGAGCTGAAATAGCTCGGTTGGGAGAGCGTTAGACTGAAGATCTAAAGGTCACTGGCTCAGTACCGGGTGTCGGCAGTTTTTATTTCTCTTTGATCTCGCTGCCTCGGCGCAATGTCTGCCGAAGATTTATCAGTGGGCTGATACCTGGATTCACAAAAGTACTTTCAGTTTCAATGTCATGACGGTGATTTATTTGTTTTAATCTCAAATCGTTAGTTCCTTCCGTCATCGATGCGAAGTTTCACAGCTCGTGTGCCCTCCAGCGATTCGAACTTCTGAAAGTGCCACACAGTCCACTAACATCAGTCCGGCTTCCTAGCAGTGTCCTCTCTGAAACTACATCGACACAAAATGTTTCGGTAAGTTGGAAGAATGTCCCGGAACAAAACGCGCCTCAGTCGCAAACCCTGACGGTGGGGAACTCCAGCGTGTAAACCGGGCCTGATTCAGGAGACGGAAGGCTGGAACCGGCTCCTCGATCTCTCACTCCGCTGCTGTCCGCTGGGAGAAAGGACCTTCTGGCTGTTTCAACGCGAGAAGTTGAGGGAGAGTAACTGGCCGCTGAAGCTTTGCGTAATGAACCAGGAGGTACAGATGTCATTGTCACTGCGGCGGGCTTTGGTGATTTTCCCGAATGTTGCTGTTGTGTCGGAAGATGCAGCCACCTGCTGCCGGCGGTATGACGTGAGCATCTGCCCACGGTGCCGTTTGTGCCAATCGACTGGTGTTGCAGAAGGTAAGGATACGACATCCCCTGCAGGGAACTTTGTGCGGAGATGTAACGCTGCTGGGTTTCTTCGCCCAAGCGGATTGACGAAACCTCGGGTGTGTGACAGAAATTCCAAACGGTTGAAAAGAACAACGGTCCGAGTGTTCGCCTAGTGTCCCGGTTCCTGTCAAACAGTGCGGGTTAATAGAACGATATGTTTTGACTCAACACCTCTCCCTGTCACACAACAGCCACTGAGAGTGGAGATGTGCACATTTTTGTAAACTGATTTTGAGGAGTTCCACATCCCCCCTTTGTTTTCCCTCATTAATGTGGCTCCCTCGCCCCTTGTCCCCCTCTCCCGCTCTCATGACCTGCCCATCAGTTCACCACATCCTTTCCTTTATTGCATTGTCTACTGCCCTCTTCGACCTGATTCCTCCTTCTTCAGCCCTTTGCATTTCTACTTTACACCTCCAGCTTCTTACATCTTCGCAGTCCCCACGGACCTACCTTCCTCCTCTCACTTAGAATCACCTTTCACCTGCCAGCTTGTGATTCTCTCCCTCTCCCGACCTTTTATTCTGGCTCCTGATTTCTTTCTTTCCAGTCCTGTTGAAGGGTCTCGACCAGTGACGTTGACTGTTGATTTGACCTGCTGAGTTCTTCCAGTGGTCTGTGTGTGTCGCTTCAGATTCCAGCATCTGCACTCTCTTGTATCTCCATCGTAATCTCATCCCATCTCCCAACCTGTAGCGCTGTGGGTAACATCACTTCGCACTTAGTATCAATGAGGAACTTCTCTACCACGACTGAACCGAATTATTCAGTTGCGGAACTGAGAGAACTCGTAGAAGAGGCGGAGTTTTCATTTCCGCTGGAAATTCAGGGAGGGCTTTCTCTGTCTCACCCCTTTCCGCTGACAGATACAATGGTTACACGCTGGATCGGTGCCATGTCTAGGGCGAGTTGTTGCAGTGTCGTAATCAATTGTGAATGAAGTAGACTACCTGAGGCAGACATGATTTCACTTCTATGATGGTTATCTGAGGCACCACGCGGTGTTCCTCACTCACATCAGCAGTGTTATGACGATAACGTCCTCAGAGTCCAGGTTCTCAACATTATGAAAAAGGACACATTGTATGATGTGGAGTGGCTTCGACGCTCCATAATTAGCCTATTATTGTCCCTCTCATCAGCTGACAGTAACTGAAGGAAGTAGTTTACCTTCATCTTTCCTCTACAACTATATGGAGTCGGGTTGAGTTGACAAGTGCCGGAGACTGAAGTTCGGGAAAGGTGTCAGTAACTTAGAATCATTGTATTCAATTATCTGCAGTTATACTCTCACCGGAGCTGAAATATCGTTTGAAGATTACAACGAATGAGAACAGTGAAACTCTGGAATTGACTGCCCCACCTTTTCATCCAGAGGTCCGTGGGATCCAGGATCCGCACCACGAAGGTTCAGTCGTGGGACAGCAGTTCCTCATTGATACTAAGTGCGGAGTGATGTCGCCCACAGCGCTACAGGTTGGGAGATGGGACATGAGATTACGATGGAGATACAAGAGAGTGCAGATGCTGGAATCTGGAACAGCACACAGAATGCTGGAGGAACTGAAATGGTCAAGCAGCATTTATGGAGGGAAATGTTCGTCCAGCGTCTTGTATGGTGCTGCGGATATTTTACCTCCATGGATGCCTCCTCATCAGCTGAGTTACTCCAGAGCTTTGCATGTAGAAGGAGATTAAGATATCGGAGAAATATCAAGTTTGTCTACATGTGACATGAAACTTTCGTAAGTTATTAAGGGAAAGGCTGGATAAATTACCTCCAACGATTTTCAATCAGCCCACTGAATAAAAATTATCTCTCAATTATTTCAATATTGGAGTCCCAACGAACAGTATCATCAGCAAATCTTTCGCCGTCTTTCTTGAGCTCCTCCGCCAGGATGATACACGGCTTACAGATGTCAACGTTATTCACTTTTGGATCATTCGACTGTTAATATTCACAGATGTAATCATCGCCTGCTTGTTACAAACAACAACATGAGGAAAAATGAAAGCTCAGATCTACTCCTCACGTAGTTTCTGATTGGTTGGTGGAAAGTCGAAAGCAGCGAATCAATTGATCAATACTTAATGATACATTTTGTTGTGAAAGAGAAAAAAGTCATTAAACTCTGGAAAAATCAGAGCATCGCATGGCGGGTTGTTAACACCGCAGCAAGTGTCCACAAGGTTTGAGAAGCAGTGGAATGAAATAGTCCAGGGCTACATGAATAATGAGCAGGGCGATTGGGTCAGGGTTGGATCGAGACTAGGGAATGGGTGATCGCACGACATCTGGGGACAGAACTGGGACTATTATTTTTTGATAGATATCGGTAGGTTTCAGTGCAAGATTTACACACTTGCGGAACTTATCATGCGTTCATGCAGTACAATAATTGTGGAGCAATAATGGTGACACAAGCGCGAAGACATCGAGAGCCTGCCTGAATCAGACCGTGGGGATATATCCACTGTAAACCACCTTTAGTCTGATCCCTCCTCCTTTCCTGTCCGTGTGTGTTCGAGAACTATGCTGTCCCTTCACTCATTCTACAACTGCAATGTTCCACTGCATCTGCACTGCACAGAGCAAATGTCATTTATTACGTCCCCTGCATCTACAGGCTGAACGCTCAGATATCTGCTTCCGTCCTAATGAGCCCCGATCATTCTACGGTTACCCTCTTGCATCCACGGCCTTATTAACATCCTCTGTAGCTTTTACTTTACTCACCTGGACAACCAGAACTATCTTTTGCAATGATTTGCTCACTTCTCGTCCGTTTAATTATTAGTGACAGGTTACCATCCACCACTCCCACAATGAATGTGAAATGTCTGTCCATGAAGGTGGAATCAGATCAGCAGAAATGTAACCTGAGATAACAGAACAGTCTAAATGGGAAAACAAAACTGAATGCTGGTTGTTGGAAGTTGAGGAGTGGATGCAGGAAAATAGGTAGTTTCACCTGTCTCGCACACAGCAGTCATGAAATCGTTCGGAACTTTTCATCACACCGCGGTTTCCATGTTAATGTGGACCGTGTCTGGCAGTGTTTGCTGATTGGTGGTTCTTCGGTCCGAACACTGACCCGCTCTTCCGCAGTTCCCTGTGTACCACGACCTGGACAATTCCCGGATCGATCTGTCTTCTGTCCAAAATCGGTGGCCTCGTACACTGATCCGCCCGGCTCTGTGCTCAATCGCTCCTCAAGTCCCCTCTGCAAGAAAGGTTCAGTTGCACCCACTTCCCAAAATGTGTACTCTGCTCCCTCTTCAGAAGTTTCCAAAGTCTACATCCATTCGGTGTTCACCTCTGCGAATAGCTGGAGGAAGTCAGGGGGACGGGCGAAACCGGTCGTCACCCCATTCTCTCTCGACTTTTCATTCCATTCTCATTCCACCAAATATCGTGAGAAAATCTTATTGCGAACTTTGCCTTTCATGACTCACAAACCAAACGGTTTGTGTGAGGGTGAGGAAATTTGGAGTCTGGGAAGTGTTTAATTGAATGCGTTGAAAGCTCGTTCCTCAATCCAACAGGTCACGACGCGGATAGGATTCGAACTCATGCGTGAAAAACACAATGGATTAGCAGTCCATCTCCTTAACATCTCGGCCACCTCGTCCGTTCTGAATAATCGGCCATTGTTTTGCAACTCATACGATCTTCTCCTATGTTCCACACATTACCTCTCACGTTCTATATTCCGTTACAAGTTATATTTCTTGGTCATTTTGCCAGAATTTTAATCCGTTCCGAATCCCAAAGGTTTAGAGATTTTTCCAGATTATCGATTTGTATCGATTTAGTGCAATCCTTATCATTCCTGTCTTAATTGCTTTTCCAATGTGTTTAAGGGCTTTGCGATTCATGTATTATATATTGAAATAAATACAGCGACCTGGCCATTATCATGAGATTTAATGCAGTTTCCCAAACCTCCACACACAAACTGCCAATGGTTCCGGCATGTCTTGCTTTGTTAAGTTTGCTGTCAGATTCAGTTTCAACCTTCTTTTCCCTGGCGAATAAAACCTTCAATCCAGATGAGAATCCGGTGCCACGTTGGAGCTGAATGTTCAAGTCCTTGAGACCTCCGGTCCAAGAACTGTGCCGTGCAGTTTATATCGTTTCCCTTTGTGCGTTACGCAGAATTTCATCATGTCACACTTCCCAATCTTGGGAGAGCAAAGACAACGACATTCCCAATTCAGTATAATGTCGGATATGGTAAAGCTGCAGATGCGTGCAGCGATATGGCGGGAAGAAAGTGAAGAATTTAGCCTTCTCAAAATATAACCAGTGTTATGCATTTGGAAAGTCTACTCTGTTGTACGATATAATGAGATTCACTAGTATTTTTCTGGGAAACGGATACTGCAGTTGGACTTCGATTAAAGTGCACGAGTAAGGAAGTTCAGGATATGGGCCAAACACAGACAAATTAGACCTGCTGATACGGGCACCTTGGTCCACAAGGTCGAAAGAGCTGGAAGGCCTATTTCCGTGCTGTGTGACTCTCTAAGGTCTTCGGTTTGTCGACGGAGCAAAAGCTGCATTTAACTGAATAAATGTCTGATTGTGTCCCTTTCACATCTCTTGATTTCCAGAAAACAGAGATTTCACAATGTTACCAGAGAAATGAAGGACTGCAGATGCTGGAATCTCTGTGAAAGACGCTATAATGCTGGAAGAGTTCAGCAGGCCAGGCAGCATGCGTCGAGTAAAACTGGAAGTCAACGTTTTTCAGAATATTCCTTCAGAACATTTCCGCCTGGTTACAAACGAGCGGAAACTCGTGGTAGGCGAACGTGATAGCCACTGCACCACAGAAGCACTGTCGGACACTTCCTGTAGATTGCAGCAGCAAGTCTGAACATCGCAATGCGCAACGTACACTGCCAGATGGTTATGTGATTCTGCTACACGAGGATGGAGGCTGAAATATCTGAGAAAAAACACGTTCTTTGCAACAATAAAAGATTGAAACCACCGGACCATTCCCGCTGATCCCAACGCCCGGAAATAATCCTGTCGCTAAATAACGTGGCTCCCGCTGAATCAAGGCGAGGGGTGCGAACTGCACCACACATTTCCCAGACCGCCTTTGGTCTGCAGCGTTCATTTTTGTGTGTGAGAAACGGAAGGAGAGAGGCGTAAATCTCACAGCTGAAAGGGAAACAGTATCAGGGAGAAATTAACAACAATGACGTCTACTGAGTGGTCTGTGGGGGAGAAACAGAGATGGAGCCGAGGAGTGGAAGAGTTGGAAGGAGCAGTGGCGGGAAACTCAGAGATAGCGAGATCATTATGAAGGCGATTGTGTTTCATGCCGTGTTCTCGATACTGAACTGGTCCTGTCCCTCGTCCGGCCGCCGCTGGGAATGAAGGGTCGATCAGATGTTCAAACTAAAATCGCATTCCATGTTTATTTACAGCAATATCTTTGGGCAGCTATGGGCAAGGAGACTGGTAACGGCAGGAAAACGTACTCTTCTCACAGCCTGGAGCAGCAGTCAACATGGTGTTCCTGCCCAGGCTCGAACTGGGGACCTTTCACGTGTGAGGTGAACGTGACAACCGCTGCACTACAGAAAGCGCCGAACGCTTTGGCGTTAACAAGAAGTGCTTTCACGGAACGCTGGCGTGGGAAGAGGAAGATCTGGTAATGTTTCCTCTGTGTTCAAAATGTCCACCAGCTGGTGAATAAATGGGCTCGTCCGGGATTTGAACACGGGGCCTCTCGCATGTTATATCCTTCAGCACCCGACGCGAGAATCATACCACTAGACCAACGAGCCCATATCCGTCTGTTAATCACAATGACACAATAAAACAGTTCAAGTTTAGTTGTTGGAAGCCCACTGTCATTTCTGTTGATGAATGTAGCGATCCGACGGAGATGAACAAGGAAGGAATGAAGAGGAGAATGAAGAATATTCTACACTGACCATCACCACGAAAATGCACGAATTAAGAATAAGTTTCTTTATAGAAATAAGTGAAATCACTTCAGAGAAGATGGAAGAGGAGCAGGTGGAACATAGAAGAAGAAAATACGAGAAGATCAAACTTTGGAACAGAATTATTATTGTTGCATAACCCTGTTACAAATCCCAAGAGCATCGATAAATGCAAGTTGTATTGTTATTAAGTATCTTCTCATTTCCGTCTCTCGCTTTTCGCACAGAGGAAAAACAATGACCTGAATGCAGTTCATTGCTGCTGCGCTCTGTGTAATTTGAGGATGACCAGACAGTTTCAGGTAAACATATTCTGGCGAACAATTCGCGCACTGAAATGTTTTCTCTTTATAAGGAGAGATTTGTGCAGTTAACGTGGAATAATTCACGCACAACTTGGTAATATCGACCATCAGAAAGAAAGTTAGGCGTAATTGAAACCCTGTTCCACGATAAATTGCCAACGGGATGTGAGTGGCGGTGACAGCTTGTACTTGTCACATTCAACAAGTAGAGCGGGTCGTAGGTCGCAGGGAACGTTACATGATTTCACTTCATTAGAAGCGCCAGGCGAGGCAGAAATCTCAGTGTCCAAGCCGAGTACGTACAGAGTGGTATTAAATAACGCAAGGAATCACCTCTCCCGTCCTCGTGACTGTGCAAGGACAGACGGATTTGCATCCAGACCTGCTTGAAAGCCAGAATTCAGAAAACTGGGTCTTTGCCTACGTCATTCCCGGAGAAATATGTTCCCGAAGGTGAACAAATTCGAACGAGCAGCCACCTCCCTCGCTGGAAGCAAATTCATGACGGTTGCGTCTCGGTTCCCCTTGTTCTTGTCTCGTTCAACAGAAATAAATGACAATTGGTTTCAAAATCCTTCCCATTTAAGGCAGTTGATAAACACCGGTAAATCATTAGTTTGTTCATTTTATTTGACATGAGGACTTATTCAGTAGTTATGGTGAGATCACACATAAAGAGCTGCGTTTGGTGGTGAGGTGGCGGGGGAGACATTCAGGGAGGTGCAAGTGGAGTCGAGGTGGTGTTCAGTAAATCAGGCCGAATTGACATTGCGGAAAATCCATTCTTGGATCTGGTGATACAATGGTCGGACGTGGGCGTATCCTGAATCTGAAGAAATGAGCAGAATATGAAGCCAATCCCTGACAGCAGAGGAACAAGACCAGGTAATGGAAGTTGTATCTCATTGCTACAGATGTTGGACGGCTCGTGGGCTCCGTGGCTTGACTAGTCAAAACGCCTGTCTCGTAAACAGGAGGTCCTGGTTTCAAGTCCCAGCGGACTTTCCATTTTTGAAGTGAATTGCCGTGTGATGAAGGCGGGTTCCATGCAAGCACTACTGGGTGCAGGTCAGTGGGTCTAGGGGAATAACGTTTCGGCACAGATTTGAAGGGCCGAATGGCCTGTCTTCTGTTCTGTAGTGTTCTATGGTTCTATGGTAAAGGTGGAGCGAACGCAGAATGTGCTGGAACTTCAACTGCTTCTTTACACCGATGCTGCCTGACCTGCTGATTGTTCCCAGTATCTTCTGCGCATCTGTCAGTTGTCAGCCAAAGCCGTGTCCAGTGAAAGTGCTCTAAATTCCGGAAAGGACCAGTGAGCGAGCTCACCGGACACACTGTTGTGACAAAACCGACACAACGGTTGTGAACCCGACGTGATTCGGGCACGCAGCCTTCTGATATGGAGTCAGACGCGCTACCGTTGCGCCACGAGGTCTTACGGAAGTCTTTGTGTCGTGGGAGAAATGTCGATGATCCGTCGAAGTGGTTGGATAGGCAGCAGCCAGAGAGCATTGATAATTGCGCAGCATTCCCGCTCTGTCACGCAGCCGCGGCCGGCGAAGCGCTATCGATCCCTACCTGAGCCGTACCTGGGAGTCGCTTTCTCTTCATTGATCCAGTTAAACCCCACAGGCGGACATACTAATTTCCTGAAAGCCTGTCGCAGTTTTTATATTCGTCAGATAATTTGAGTGAATTCTTAATCAACGCCCCTCGTCCCCGCTCCACCCGCTCAGTGCTTTATTTCCCCTGATACTCGGGGCTCTGGTTCACAGGGTGACGGCTGTTGATATATCGCGGGCCCAGCTTCCAGAACCTCAGCCGCTGGCCTCCTGTGTTTAAGCTGACTCCCACGTCGTGCTGAGAATGTACCTTATGTGTCGCACTGCTCTAATCCTCTCCTTCATGGGACCGTCAACACCAGCGCCGGATTCGGTGGTGCGGTGGTGAATAAGTTAGCCAGAAATTGACTGCCTGAAACCCGTGGAAACATGTTGAACCCTTTCCCCAGATTCTGCTTCAGTGCCCAATTGACAAATTTCCTTCATTTACGTCCTGTCATTTCCTGGTCAACGTCGTGTTGATTTCTCTGTTCCTCATGAACTGGTGTTCCTCTGTTCATCAGTTTCAGCAGTGCAGCGGTTTTCACATTCGCCTCACACGCCAAAGGTCTCCAGTTCGACACTGGGCAGGAATATTATCTTGGCGCCTGCTCCACTTTCCCGTCATTTCCCATTCACCTTGACAATTGCTGCCCGACTGTCTTGCTGCAAAAAAATGGAATACTCTTGCAGTTTGCAGACACCGAATCAAACTTCTGTGCCCACCGGCGGCCGGATGAAGGACAGGACCAGTTTTGTACCGAGAATCTGGCATGAACCACAATTGCCTCCATCGTGTTCTCGCTGTACCTGAATCTCTCGCCACTATTCCTTCTAACCATTCTACTCCTCGTCAGTCTGTCTCCCACTCCTTTTCTTTCCCTGACTCGCCTGACTGGACGCCATTATTTTTAATTTCTCAGCCTTACTGTTTTTTCTTTGCCTTTCAGATTTAAAACTCCGTCTCTCTCACACAGAAATGAGCTCACGAGACCGCACACGGACTGTGAAATGAGTGGTGCAGTTCACAGCCCTGGCCTTGGTTCATCAGGAGGCACATTCAATTGCGGCGGGATTACCAGAGAGGTCGGGGTCAGCTGAACTCTCCCAATGAATTCAATCTTTTATTGATCGGGGGAATTATTTTCTTTTCGATATTTCAGCCGTCAGTCTCTGCGACAAAACTAAGCAGTTATCTCGGAGAGTGCGTTGAACATTGGGCTGTTCTGATCTGTTGCTGCGGGCCCTGATAAGCAGCGAGAAGCGTTTCTGTAGTGTAGTGGTTATCACGTTCGCCTAACACGTGAAAGGTCCCTGGTTTGGAACCAGGCAAAAACATTCTGAAATATTTTTGTTGAAATCATGTTAAAAGGAAAGGGATACAACTGGACGTTTATTCATGTATATGCATTTTTGCTCCTTCCACAACCCAGAGAAGTCCCTCACCACCTGGCCGCCGATTCACTGCACGCATCCTGAGCCATTACAGTATCCCACATTATACTGAACATGGGAACGCCGTTGCCCTCGATCTGCCTCCTCTATTTTACCCGGTGTACGCAGCTGAATGGAAATGGTTCACATTGGACGTTGGAAGTGCGCCTGTTGGATACTACCCTGTATCGAGAACCGTTCCACGCCCGATCGGAAGTCAGGGTGAATTAGTTTTCATGAGTTCCATGTCCTTCGCTTTTTTGACTTGATTTCAGTGAGACTTTACCAGAGGAAGGGTCTCTCTGGAGATGCTGCTGTCGTGCTGAGATTGCAACATGTTCCGGATCAGAACGTTCTCCTTTCCCCACAGCGGTTTCCTGAAGTAACTGCCTCAGGACAGCCACGCGAGCACAACTTCCTTTTTCCCACTCACTCTCTGACTCGTTATATGATTTCATACAGTCGGAACTTCGAAGAGTAAAATGCTTCTTGTGCTGCGGCCTTTCCTTCATCCACTGGAATCAAGTGGTTTCTGAACTCCGTCTTCATTTGTTGCTCATGAGCCTTTCCACTGACGCCGCGGCGGGAATGAAGAGCAGTGGGAATTGCGGGAGAGACAGTCGACAGGGTGATCTGCAGGCAGTGATCTCAGAGACAGCGCCGGACTATCCGAGAGTTGTGCAGAGTCATCCGGAAGAGATAAGTGGGACCCAGAATGACGGGGATCTCTGTATTTTCCTGCTTTATTTGCCCAGAACTGTGTGGATTCCCCTGCTGAAAGATGGTCGGATGATCGGCCAGTGTTCATTGCCCGGGCAGCAGATGTTTTCGTTCAGTGACATGCAGAAGATTTCTGCCTGCAGTGACTTGGCCTCCAGCACCTTCTGTGGGAACGAATTCCATGGATGCGCCACCCTCTGGCGGATATTATTCCGACTTCAGTTTTAAAGGGACGTACCTTCATTCTGAGCCTGTGCGCTCGGATCCTGCACTCTCCCACTGATGAAAACGTCCTCTCCACATCCACTCTATCAAGGCCTTTTTTTCACTGGTGGATTTCAGTGCGATCCTCCTCATCCTTCTGAATTCCATTGAGTAAGGCCCAGAAACATCAAACACTCCTCATGTGTTAAGCCTTGCATTGCTGGGATTATTCTTGTGAACCTCCTCTGGACACTCTCCGGGGTCCGCACACCTTTCTTTCAAAACCGGACCCACAATTGGTCACAATATACCAATTTCCATCAGAGCACCACCTTCAATAAACTCAAATACGCCAATTGCCATCGGAGCACCACATTCGATAACCTCAGCAGTACATCCTTGCTTTTATATTCTCGCCCTGTTTAAATGAATTAAAATATTTCATTTGCCTTCTTTACTAACGACTCAACCTGCAAGTTAACTTTGATGGAATGCGAAACGGAAGTACTTTTGCACCTCTGATGTCTGAATTTTCTCGCCATTTGTAAAATATTCTCCACCTTTATTCCTCCTACCAAAGTGCATAACCCCACACTTCCCTGCGCTGTATTCCATCTGCACTTCTTTGCCTACTCTCCCAATCTGTACACGTCACTCTGCAGACTTCGTGCCTCTGCGACATACCGGTATCTCTACCTAACTTGGTATTTTCGGCAAATTTGGACACAATGGCAGCAGTTGCTTCATCCAGATTATATGTGTTTAAATTGAGTTTTTTGTCGCAACATTGGACCCTGTGGAACTTCGATCGTCACCAACATCCATCCTGAATATGACTCTTTTCCCCTACTCTCTGACTTGGGCGTGATAGCCAATCTTCTGTCCATAGGTATAATGATAATTGTAATGTGATGCTCTTTATCAGAAGAAGACAGATGGAAAATATGAAGTGCGGGGCACAGTTCTTTGACCAGCGTTCTCATGATCTTCAACACTTCTCTGCAGGCTGGAATTGGAATATCATCTGAATTGAACATTTCATTGGCCGGGAGAAGGAAGGTTGAGGCTGACCCAGACAGCGAACTTAGCAAAGGAAGATATACCTGAAGCAGTGACAGCTTGTCTGGGGAAGGTTAGGAATATTCATTAAACCTCGATCTTACGGACAGATTGTCGTTTATATTTCAATATACAATGCATAACTTACAAAGCACAAAGGCACAAAAGAAAAGTGTTTCAGCCAATACTGAGAGGATTAAATGTCGTCAATATTAAATCGACTAAATACTCACAAATCTTCAAGAACAGATTAGATCGACCTTGGCATTGGGAACGAATTATAATTCTTTCAAAGATGATCAAAAAACATAAATGGAAATACAATATGTATCATGTAACTAATCGTGTGGGGCACAGGAGAAGATCATATCATTTAATGAGACGTAAGAACATAAGAGGTGAAGGCGACATACTGCTAACCCATTGTGCTTTGCACACGCGGTCTGGAATTCCAGCATTGTCGTGAGCTGTTGGTCTGTGTAACGGGGAGTTGTTAACCTTTTTATAAAAATAATTCTAAGACTCTATTTGTCTGCTTGTCGGGCAAGTTGTTGTGGGTTTTTTCACGAAGGAAAATCTCCGCAATTAAATTTCGCACTCCACGTCCACTTTGGGAGAGATACTTCCCATCCATCGGATCTCCATATGTCCCAAATTAAACTGCGCATCAAGACAGTACGTTCCAAAGGGATACAAAGGCAAAGAATCCTTTTACTCAAGCGTTTTGACTTCTCAGCCAGAGTATATTGCAGATATTCAATCGTTCGATGTCTTCCAGACTCATAGAAATTCAGTTTGAATGTAATTTGAGTCAGACCAATAGAGTTGGAGACACGAAGGGAGTCGACGAATGTGGGAGTGATCAGCAAATGGATGGGGTGAAGTACTAACCATGACAATGAATGCAGTGCTGGGGTCAGAGGGCCGAATGGTTTCCCGGATCACTGCTACTTGCATTGTCTTTGCTCTCATTTGTTCATATCAAATGACTTCGGACCGTCTCCACCTTTTTTGAATTCAGATCCGCAGTTGGGATGTGATTATATTGGAGGATTTTTCCTGCTTATCTGCCTCAACGTTGTATGTCCGGATGTCGTTTCTGAAACCACAAGTGTGTCAAGAAAATCGAAATGGGTGATGTATCCAATGAGCCCCAACGAGGGACCGACGGGATCCATGTGAATATGCAGGATCCGTGACCATAACATCGGATAATAATTGGACAATAATCATGTGAATGAATAGAAGGTTGGAAATTGGAAACCTTAATATTTACGCGACAAGTACTCGTCCAACACGAGCAATGCTGGAATGAAGTGATCAGAACACCAGGAGAACTTCTTTGATGCACCTGAACTATTTAATGGTCCAATCTCTACCGACATTGGGGCCGGAGAATTTCAGAGATTCATCATTTATACTAATTTTCAAACGGCATCTCTCATTTGTTGACATAGTAACAGTGGGCGATTCATAACAATGATTTTAAAGTAGGTATAGGTGAATGAGAGGGAAATAAGAGGTAATTACGGAGTCTCGGCCATGGGCAACGTGTTCTTTCTCGGAGTGTTGGGAACCTGAACTCCGAGTACATCATCGTCAAAATACTGGCGATGTAAATGAGGGAAAGCATCTGGTGCTTCAGATCACCCACAGAGAAAGGAAGATGATGTCTGCTTTAAGTAGTCCGCTTCACGTAGATTTAGTTTTGACCATGAAACAGCTCACTCCAGGCATCTCACTGAGCCAGCATGGTCACATTTTGTCTTTCAGCGGAAAGAGCGGACACAGGCCACGCGATCCTTCGAACTTCTGAGCCGCGATGCAAACTGCGCCCCGTCTGCGAATTCTCTTAGTTCTGTCGCGAACTCATCGAAACACTTCAAACAGGGCAACTCTCTGTGCTGTAAAAATGCGTCGCATCTTATTATCACTTTCTCGCAGGACACCGCCCAGCATCATTCCTGATGTTTTTCCAAGGTTCCTGAAAAAATGGACCGTGTGGCGGAATGGGTAAGGCGTCTGACTTCTGTGTTTCATGTGAAGTCATCAGGAGTTTCTTGGTTCGAGGCCTGCAACGATCGTTTTTTACCAACCTCAAGTGTTTGCATCCATTCTGTCTCTCCTGAAAGTGGCAGCAAGAATTTTGGGCGGCTGTTGTAAATCCTCATGGGAAGGCCGAGTATCATGTGCTTTTCAGAAGCTGGAGCCAAAACAAAACAACAGTGTTTCCGCCCAGTATTGAACTGGGGACCTTTCGCGTGTAAAGCGAACGTGATAACCACTGCACCACACTAACCAGGTGAGGCGTTCAACACTTCATATTCTTTGCCACGCTGCTGAGTACTGACAGGGTCTGTTGTATCCCCTTGAATTGCAGCCTCTGATGCCCCAAGCAACAAGCACAAAGTCTGGCCAATCAATCCTCTCCTCTTTCAATTGGGAAATGTGAACCGTGCTGTACCCATAACGCAGGGAAATACAACATCTCTGTCACTCTGGCTTCTATTAGTCCCCTGAAGATGAGCATCCACACTTCGAGAATCACTCAGCGGGCTCTCTGAGATTTCTCTCCACAGATTAGCGCGTCGCCAGTCTCAGACAATCTCTTCAGTTCTCCTTACCTCGGCAACGAAGTTAATCGAAGGAGGTTACTGAAACATGTGATGGATAAATTTTCAGACTACACGGATAGCAGTAGGAGGGGTTACGCGTGAGTTATTGGGGCTTCTTGGTAGTTGTCGACTCAGGTGAACATTCACACTGATCTTTCATTAATCCCATTTTAATCTCCACATTCCATTCCATTTCTTCCAGACTCAGGCACTCACCTGCAAACCAGGAGCATTATATAGTGGATAATTGAATTACCTGTGGCAAAAGGAACATTTTATTTGTAGTGATATATTTCGTAATGTGAGTCAGTTTCCAATAGGGGAACAGAAAGCTGTGCATGTGGCACCAGCACCGTATCTGTCAGATCTAACCCGCCATAAAATACCCACAAATTGAAAAGGGAAACTTGTTGCAAAACTCAGCATGTCAGCAGGATGGACTGAGAGATCCTCTCTTTAACGGAGACCTCGTGAAGCAAATAATCACATGGGACAGGTGAGAACTGATCGATATTTCTGTACAGGAATGTAATCTTTCCAACTGCAGTTTTCTGAGTTTCAATTTGAAAAATAACAAAACCTACTTGCAGATCGTTCGTTGCTCAGATGATCCACGGCTTCGGTGCGCTGACCTTGTGTTGCATGGACAGCGGCACTGACCTGGAGAAGTCAGCGAGTTCAACACATGATGAAGTCCTGAAAGCTGCGTTTTGATTTTGTCTTCACAGCGTTTGTTGCGCAGCGGCTGCGGAATTCAGCGCACGCTCACCGTTGGTTGGCACATCCCATTTCGCACGGTGTCATAGGCTAACCGAAAAATTCGCAACACTTCTTGTGTTTTTCGTAATATCTGAAATGTCACGTACAGCACAAAAATCCCCACGGAGCATTGTGATGGAATTATGACCATGTTGGCTTCACTTTATGCTGACTAGGTTAGTGCACAGCTTTAGATTTATTTCCTCTTATTCATAAAGTCGAGGAAGGCCGCCAACTGGACCACTGAACATTGGCAGCAATTCAACTTTTCACATTTCCCTTTGAAAATGGATCATTTGAAGACGACACGGAGAAGACGTCTGAGAAAGGAGAAAGTGATGGATACATGAAAATATCAAGGGCAGAATTAAAGGACGAAAAGTCTCCGTTCAATGCAGAGCTAAATGCAGTAAAGTGGGCAAACTTAAATACCATTTATCTTCCATATTTTAAAGAGAGTTGAGTGTTGGTGGGCAGGGAGATTGCCCTCAGCAAACCATCTGATTGGCTGAGTTTATGAATGAAAATCATCCATTCGCTACAAAGAAGCAAGCACGTTTCACTGAGAATATGGATGATAAACTGTGCCCAGATCAATAGCAAGATAGGAGTAATGACGTCTCGCACATTGGTGGGGTTCTACTGAACAAACTGCATCCAATTCAGTGCCAAAAGTTGTGCTGGATTGGAAGAAAAACAGGTTTATGAAACGGTAAGAAGGATGCCGTATTTCACTTACAAGGTCAGATTGGAGAAAGTTGGCTGTGACTGTCCGCGCAGCGAGCAGCTTCTCAAAAATCACAGGTTTGGAAAATTGGCAGTGGTGGGATTCGAACCAACGTGCCCTCAGAGACTGGAGCCTAAATCCAGCGCTTCAGACCGCTCGCCACACTACCATGATCAGCTGAACATATGATCTCCAATCATTGCGTTCTTCTGTCTGCACTTTTCCACTTAATGCATGGAAGTTCACCTCGGGAAACAAAATGAGTTCTGTGATATACTTTTGGAGAAGAGACAGTGAAAGAGAGACAGTGATCGAGTGGGAAGAGACAGAGTCGGGAAAAATGACAAAGAAGTGGAACCACACTCTGAGGTTATATGAGAAATTTCGAATTTCAAGACTGGGTTACGTTTCCCTCTAAATTCCGCTGTGCCTCCAACACATCACTGATGGAAGCTGTCACGATGCTTCGCAGTTGTTCTGTCACACAGGAAATAAAGGAGAACATCCATCCATGGAATGAGCATAACGAACAGGGCCGGCGAACCGACCGTGAGCAGGAAATCGGTACGTCAGCTATTTGTGAAGCGTGGTTTCAGGTAAAGGAGGACTGACAGCTCAGTGTCTTTGCTAATTTTATTCCCGTGAAGACAGGGACGTGGGAACTAAAATGCTGTCTCAATGAGATAAACAAACAATTTTAGCAATGAAACGAAACAAAATTTTAAA